>NW_027505798.1:0-144835 GCF_021521415.1 Bidens hawaiensis
TTGTACATAATAACTGCTGCAGATTTTGAAACCTTTTAATATAAAGCCTCCTACCAGTTTTATGGCATTAAGACAACATTGGTCATCACCCGCAAGGTGGTTATAGTAATTGGGTGTCTCCAAAGATTTTCGAAGGTAAGATTTCAAGTCCGTTTCTGATCATCTTTGAATACTTGAGTACCTACACAAAAACTTTGACAAGCTTCTATCATAGAGGGTCAAAGGGGTAACTTTTGAGACATTTTTAAATGGTTCGGCTGGGTAACGAGTCAAAATTTAAATGTTCTGGTCAGGTAACGTGTTAAAGTTCTAAACAGGCCACAATGTTAAACATGTCATTCGGGTAAGTCTAATAAGCGCATAAGTAAAAGAGACTGTATAAGTATGCATATAACATATATGTATGTAACGTGTATGTATGCAGCATAAATATATGTGAACACCGTATATGTATGTGTATACCACGTATATGTATGTAACTTGTATGTATGTAGCGTGTATGTATATAAACGTATATGTATGCATGCACCGTGTATGTATATAAATGTATGTATAAACGTATATGTATGTATGGACGTATATGTATGTGGGCGTATATGTATGTATGCCCGTATATGTATAGATAAAACGTATATGTATATATGAGACGTATATGTAAGACTTACGCGCTAGACTACTTATACGCTGGATGACTTACACACCAATAAGGACTTACACGTTAAAATGATTTTCCAAATAAATGAAAGATAAACACCGTATACGTATGTAAACGATAGATATGAACTTATATGATATATGAACTAAAGATAAGTAATTAATTACTTAATAAGGAAATGTAACGTTTATAAAATGAGAAGTATAATATAATTAGGAGCAGTTAAGTGATGCTTGTTAATTGATACACATTTAGCCATGCACATCTCAAGAAGGGCATAACCGTAAATTCAAAAAGGAATCGCTTACATGTGAGTTTCTAGCCCCACTTCCTTGTTATGTTTTCGGGGCTGTGTGCATACTTAATGTGAACGTTAATACACTTACCTTAAATGGTAAGTGTATGCTATAATGATTGATGTGATAGTATGTATGAATGTTATGAATGAATGCTTGTCGGTGCGTGAACGATGTTCGGATATTGCACGTATCGACAGGGAAAGTAATGTGTAGTATGCCTAGTATGAATATGTATGTATGAAAGTACGTAATGAAATGAGTATGTACGAAAGTATGATTTTATAAAGAAAGGTATGTATGGTTATAAGACTGATGGAAGGTATGGTTAAAAAGGGAACATACCCTAATAATATCTGCGAATGTAGGGAACATATCCTAATAATATATGCGAATGTAGGGAATAAACCCTAATAATATATGCGAATGTAGGGAACAGTGTAACATTTGTTACCGCTCAAACCCAAAATTCCGACCCGCTTTAAATTTTCGGTTTTTATGTATGAATATATGTATAAATATAAATATATTGCAAGTTTTATCTTAGGTATTTATACTCTTTAAACTGACCTGTTCCGTCATTTTAACGTATTAGTGTTAGTCGTTCAATGCATTTGTTTTTGTGTTTTTCAAGTTATATCAATTTCAATGATTTAAAGTTCATATCCGTTTACTTTCTATTTGTATTGTTCAGTTAATGAATCCCGAGCTATCCAAGTATAACATGAAAATAATCCAAAACATACTAACTTGTAATCCATTTATTAAACATTCCAAATTTCAAGGGTTATTAAGGTAAATATATTTCAAATTCTGAAATTAAAATAATTTGGAACTTGAGGGACCTAATATGTAAGTTTATTCAAAACATATTATTATTATTATAGTAAACCCAGCCCCCAGCCCTCACCCCATCGTTTTTACAGCGACCCCATCTCCGACAACCGGAAATCGACTCCGGCGAGTCTCATTGACCCATTTTTAACGCGTATTAACTCAATTAAATCATATAACGACGATTGATCTGGACCAAACTATGTTAATGACCCATTATTTTGTTATTATAACTCGAAAATATAGATTAATCAACTTGTGACGATTCAAGAGACGGTCGGAAATAATTACAACGCATTAACGACCAATTAGACGATAAACGCCCCAGTTACTTATATATATAGGACAATAAGCATCAACTAAATCTGCTGCAATTGTAAAACCGAACTAAATTACTCTCTCTAATCCTTAATTTTGTTCTCCAACGTCCGGCTCCGGCCACTCACCGTTCACCATCATTCCGACGTTGCTACTAGTAATATTTATACGAATTATGATCGTATTGAGCCGTAAATCAAAACCCCTAATCTAATTATAACAAACATAGAAGGGATTAACAGTATTAAAATCCTACGGTTTATGTGAAGATGATGATCATGAAGCTTATTAAATATATATAATTGTATATGATATTAGAATAACTTGCATACTTAGTCCGGTGGTTGTGTCTGTGTAATCTGAATGTAGGGACCCGGGTTCGAGTCCGGTGTAACATCCCGTTTTCTAGTTTCGGTTAATAAAATGAAAACATGAGTTATTATGATTCGGGCTAGTGTTGGGTTAAATGGGTATGGGTTATGGACTTGGACTAGGAAGGAAAGAAGGAAAGACTATGGGCTTAAGCCCATGATCCACAATTATATATACCTTAATTTCCAAATAATCCATTCATTTACACATATTCCATACACCACCCAAAACACACACTTAAGCTTTCTCTCTAGTTTCTCTCTTTTCTCTAGCCGAACCAAGAATGAAAACTGATCCCGATCCAAGGTAAAAATAGTATGATATTGTATGAGCTCAAACCCGTTAGATTTAGTCACGAAACGACGAGCTGAAAACTTTAAACCGTTGAAGTCACGAGATCTGGGTGGAAATTGGGCAATGAAATAATAAAACCATATGATTCATCAGAAAAGGGGATGATAGCTACTTTTTTATGCCTAACAGGATTATTAATCACTCGTTGGATTTATTCAGGCCATTTTCCCCTAAGTGATTATATGAATCATTAATTTTTCTTTCGTGGAGTTTCTCCCTTATTCATATAGTGCCTTATTTCAAAATAAGAAAAAATGATTTAACCACAATAACAGGGTAAGAAGGGGTAGAGAAAATGCCTCGAGCCAATGTTCGAGTACCAGGCGCTACGGCGCTGAAGTAACCCATGCCATACTCCCAGGAAAAGCTCGAACGGCTACTTCTGGTTCCGGCGAACGAATAATCATTGAGTCCTCCTCTTTCTGGACAATACATACAAAGAGACCCGCCAACAGTCAAATAATTAGTGAATCTCGGAGAGATATTTCTATTATATAATTGATATTTTTATAATTAGTTTCTTTCTCTTCTAGTTCAACCAACACCAATTCTTTTACCTATTAACATTTTAGAAGATTTCACGAAGCCCCTATCACTTAGTTTTCGACTTTTCGGAAATATATTAGCCGATGAATTAGTAGTTGTTGTTCTTGTTTCTTTAGTACCTTCAGTGGTTCCTATCAACGCCATTTCATAACCAGTCGCCTTTTATGAATTGTGCAATTCATTTCAAATAAGTCGTATCTTGCTCAGACCAATAAATAGAGCTGAGGTTATAGTTAAAGCCGTTAGTAGAAAACCGAAATAACTTTCAATTGAGTATCCGTTTCCCTCCTTTTCCTGCTAGGATTGGAAATCCTGTATTTTACATATCCATACGATTGAGTCCTTGGGTTTCCGAAATAGTGTAAAAAGAAGTGCTTCAAATCATTGCTATTTGACTCGGACCTGTTCTAAAAAGTCGAGGTATTTCGAATTGTTTGTTGACACGGACATTCGATGAAAGTCGTATGTACGGCTTGGAGGGAGATCTTTCATATCTTTCGAGATCCACCCTACAATATGGGGTAAAAAAGCCAAAATAAGTGATTTTAGCCCTTATAAAAAGAAAACTGATTCTTGAACCCCTTTCACGCTCATGTCACGTCGAGGTACTGCTTTTTCATTCCGTCGAAAATCTATTTTACGGTATAGACGCTTATGACCTCCCCCTCTATGCCCTGCGGTAATGATTCCTCTGGCATTACGACCTTTACCACAATGATGCTGTCCATAGATCAAATTATTTCGTGGATTGGATTTCACTTGACTGTCTACGGTTCCCCCCAAGTCCTAGCTTTTAAATAAAAAATGAATCCTTTAGAGCTCGGATTTCTAGCTCATTCGATTTTGGTAGTTCGATCGTGGAATTTCTTTGCGTTATATACTCATCACCAATACATCGCAGGATTCATCATGACAAGAGCTTTTGCTCATGGAGCTATATTTTTTATTAGGGATTACAATCCAGAAAAGAATGAGGATAATGTATTGGATCGGGTATTAACCGAGCAAAAGATGAGCCTAGGGACCACCCTAGCTCAGATCTGGATCAAACGGGACGAAAAACGATGAAAATGGTGTTGAAACCCGTTTTTTCGGCCACTGCCCGGTTTTCCGGCGGTGACGGCGCCAGAAAGGCGGCGGGTACGAGGTTAGTATGTCAGAGAATGTTTCTGACATTCTCTGACCTAACCCTAATTCGTTAATGGAGAATTAACGGCAATTTGTTAGCTGATTCGTTAACGGAAGCTTAACGAACTAGCCTTGGTTCGTATCCAAATTCGTCAAGGAAAAGATAACGAATTAACCCTAATTCGTTATGGCCATTCGTTAAAAGGACATAACGAAATCATAGGTCCAATTCGTTACAGAGGGGTCATTCGTTAAAAGAACTAGTTCGTCATAAGTTTAATTCGTTAAAAGATAACGAATTCATAACGAACTCATAGGTTCAATTCGTTAAAGGACCAATTAATTAAAAGGACCAGTTCGTCATAAGGTCCAACTCGTTAGAAGAACTAGTTCATTATGACACCTAATTCGTTAAGAACCAAGTAACAAACTAGAAGTTTAATAAAATGGCAGAATGGACCCTGGACTTAGAAAAGAATGGATTAATTAAAAAGAAGTCCTAGAAATTTTTAAGTTAGCAAATTTAATAATGAATTAAAATTCTAATGGAAAATGTGATAAGAAAGTTAATGGAAATAAAATTTTTCAAAGCTGACCTGGCAGCTCGACCCCAGCCAGGGGCTCTGCCCCTTGGACTCTACTAAGGGATGCCGCCCCTAGACCCCGCTGCCGGGGGCGCTGGCCCCAGACCCCTGTTCGTTGGGGGTTATAAATAAACTAGAAACACGTTATGGGTAGCGATAGATAATTGATGCGTGTAATTGCTATACAGTTAGTCGTGCACAGCTCAAGAAAGGAATAACCATAAACGGTGAACGTAACCGCATTCAGGTGAGTTTCTAGCCCCATTCCTTGTTATGTTTTCGGGGTTGTGTGCATACTCGATGTGATTCGTTAATACACTTACCTTAAGTGGTAAGTGTATGCCTTATATGGTTTATGTATGAATGAATGCTTGATGGCGTGTGAACGATCTTTGGATATTGCATGTACCGTTAGGAAGTAGTTTAAAGATATGAATGTTATATATATGATGTGTGAATAATGTATGTATGTATGTATGAAGGTTATAAGTATGAATGTAATGAAAGGTACGAATGAAAGGTATGAGTAGAAGGGGAACCGACCCTAATAATATCGACGAATGTAAGGAACCGACCCTAATAATATCGGCGAATGTAGGGAACCGACCCTAATAATATCGGCGAATGTAGGGAACCGACCCTAATAATATCGGCGAATGTAGGGAACCGACCCTAATAATATCGGAGAATGTAGGAAACCGACCCTAATAATATCAGCGAAAGTATGTATGTAAGTATGAAAGAAAGAATGAAAGTACGTTGTAGTTTACTCACACAACCTCCCCTTGATTGATTTGATTAGGTTATAGTTACACATTCCATTAACATATGATTTCTTTAACTAGCATGATAACCTAAAAAAATCGTGTTAACAATGTTATGTTAGAAATCAAAACTAGAGAAATTGATCATAACTTATATCTCATCATTTCTAACTACAACATAAGGATCCATGTTTTATCTTGAGTAAGCTATCAAAGTATTCTTTTTACCATTTCTAGTCTCCAATAACATGAGTGAAAATGAATGAATTTTAGTCATCAACCTTGATGTATTGAGTTAAAGTGATAAAACATTTCATCATCAAAGGATAATTGCAAAATAACCATGTACTTTACCAAATTAAATCACATGTTTAACATAATCAACAAGTAAAACAAAGCTTCTTCATAGATTTTAGATGATAAAAGGAGTTTAGCACATGATGAGCATGGTTACGAACATTAAAAGAGATGAAGATAACAAACACATGTTCAAGCTAGAACAATCTAACCAAATGTGGATGAATCTCCTTTCTTCAATGGTGATGGATGATGATGATGATGATAGCCTCCAAGCCTTCAAACTCTTCACAAGATCTTCAATATGAGTGTAATGTGAGTGTTTTTATAAGAGGAACTCGTATGGAATTTCTCTTCAAGCACACTTGATCAATGCAACATGCTCCTATATTTATAGGAAGTCTGGGGAGTCAGTCACGACCCTGTGTTTCTTGAGGCACGTCCCCGTGTCCAGGTGTCTAGTTGCATTAAATTCTATGTTAGATCGTACATGATGTCTCACCATGGGGGCGTGCTATCTGAGGAACGACCCTGTGCTTTTGATGATACGTTATATTTCTTTTGTCTTTTTTGAAAGGTGACCACGGCCCCATGCCTTCTGAGGCATGGTCCCGTGCTTCTGTGTCCAGTGTTTTATCTTTTCAAACAGATTTTTGTGTTTTCTTGCATTTAGAGGCATGTGGGGCGTGTCTAGGGTGGCACGGAGGCGTGTATAGGGGTTTTCTTTGGTTTGCTTTCGTTTTTCTTCGGCTTTTCGCTTGTTTCTTCGTTTAAGGCTTGGGTTTACCTGAAAATACATTTTAATATGATAAGTAGCCTTTTGAGCTATATTATTTGATAGAAGTTGCAATTTTTAGAGATTATTTGATGCGAAAAAGATGTATAATTTTATATACATCAAACATCCCCACACTTGAACCTTGCTTGTCCTCAAGCAAGCTATTTATAAATATTCTCTAAAATAGCAAGTTTAGGACCATAGCTTAACATCCCCAAAAAGCGTTCCAAGATAATGGGAACAAACTAACCAACTTTAAAACATAAGAATATATGTAGTGATATAAAAAGATGATTTGCTTTTATGAGCTTCTGTTTATGCAAAACGTCACGTTCTCACAATGTTCACTCACACTCGGTTTATATATGATCATACCTGTGATGTATGTATGTGAACACTCTTAGCCAAGATTTAACCTGTGATAAATAAGCTTGTAACAAGTTCAAATCTCCACCTTTGTGAAGGGTTGCATAGATCAGAAGGTAATATGGGTTGGTTTTGTTTAAATAGGGATGGTATTTGTTGGTTCACGGGTTTAGGTTGATGAGGATGAGGATGGTAAATACAACTTCTGCTGATTGTCGGGAATCTTAAGATGTCTTTCAATGGTTAGCTTGTTTTATCTCGAGTGTGTGTGTGTGTGTGTGTGTGTGTTTTTAAAACAAACCTAGTGACTCTAAGGTCAGATCGTCAAGACCAGTTTTGTCGAGGATGTGGATTATTCTTCCTCAATCCTGCTCTGAACATAAATCCCAACTTTAATGGATCGTTCGGCTTCGAGCCTAATAGCCCCCATCCTCATTAGTTCGGTATATTCATGTTGGGACTGAGTTTGACTTTTTCTACATCTTCATTCGTGGGACCAGTTTCCGCATCCTAAGCATCGTTCGTATCTTTTTTCTCTTCTTTTCATTGCGCTTTTGGAAACTCCACAAATTGGTGGCCTTTGTTCGTCTTGGCGCCACTTTTTCCTCACCTCATTGCTAAAGAGAAATATTATCTCCCTAAGTTCTGGAGTCAACCTAGGTTTTTCGAAATGTATGCAACAAAGGAAATTGAAATCGAAAGAGTGCATTTCCAGTTCTTTAGGGTCTGCCAGTAAAAGACTAGTGTTGTATTTTACCGGTGAGGGGATAAAGTAGTAAGGTTTTTGGATAGGATAAAGTGGTAAGGTTTTTGGATTTTGTGTAGGGGTGTTCAAGAAATCCGAAATCTGAATAAAACCGAAATCCGAACCAAAACCGAAACCAAAATAAACCAATCCGAATTCTTATTCGGATCGGATCAATCCGAATATCTGAATTACTAATTCGGATTCGGATATGGAATTTTAAAAAATTCAGATTGTTCGGATTAGTCGGATATCCGTTTAATCCGAATATAAAATATGCTTTTAGTGGCATTTTACGGTTTGGTATATTTATTAGACTATTATTTGGAGTTTAAACTTGAAATTTATTTTATGAGTAATTCGTATTTTTCGGTTTGTATTGGGTATGGGTTGGTGGGGTTTGGATGAGTGGTGAGTGGTGAATTTGGTCATGTGGTGGTGGTGAGTAAGGTGGTGTTGGTAAGGGTGTTGGTGGTGGTGTAGGTAAAGGTTGATACTCTCCCTGGTCTTGTGGATCAACAAACTCTCCTCCAGCTCCCCCTTCATCTCCACCTTCCTCATCATCATCATCACTGGAATCATTATCATCATCATCACTTTGTTCAACATCCTCCTCCTCTGAGGTTAACTCAGAAACAAGGATCATATCAGCATTATGATCAATCAACCATGGCAAGATGTCAAATTCAGCCCTTGGATTGAACTTGCTTGTGCTTGACAAATTTGCAATCCTCTTATATACATTGGGGTTTTGAAGCACATGAGTGGTCCCCATAGTTGGCAGATCTTGCAACACATTGTTAAAGATTATTTGGAGGAATCTTGGATATGCCAAGAATTTTTCTTTGTTATTCTTCCTCAAAATGCTTGCCATGCCTTCAAATATCATTATTGAAAAATTAAAAGGCAGATCATACACCACTGCCACAGTTGCATACGCCACATCTCTACTCATCAGGGTCCATGATCTCTTTCTAGGGGCAAAACCCTGAATAATATGATGTATCAAAAACCTATACAGGTTTGGGAGCATTCTCTTATGGAATTGACCGTTCTTCACATTACCTTGATAACCCATAGTTTGCTGAAAGATCCTCAACAGATGATTAGTTGTAAAGTGTATGGGATTATGGTCATCATCATGTAATTGCAAGCAGGCTCTTATTAATCTTTCAGTGATACAAACCTCCTGCCTTGCCACGGTAGCTTCCAATCGCCTACCATCTCTCCATCATCAACTAATTCAGCTGAGTGCAAGAAATCTGTATGATGATTTCTATATATGATAGGGCACTCAGTCAAGGCAAATCATATATTCGATCTTTGCAGCCATCTTATCATATGCGCTACTTCTTGATTACCTAGCGTTACCTGCAACAAGGCACACATGTTGTGCTTGTGCTCAAACGGATGGATAGGTCGGTTCTTCCTCATCCGCCATATTTGTTTATACAAAAATGCATTCAAAGTATGTCATAAAGTTCATAACTTTGAACGATTTAGGTTGCAATTCGAAGAATGGATAAAGAAATGTCTTTTGAACCTGATCTTCGACAAATTGGTAACCTACACAAGAAACAGAGAGTGAGTAAAGATATCAAATTAAGTACTCAGAAACACATAATCAGTGTCGTTAAACACTTAATTGATGCTTACCGAGTCGGATTATTGTGGCTGACTAATTAGGGTTAGGAATTAGAGCTTAGTCGGTTGGGTTTCTGAAACGAGAGCAAAGTGGAAGGAGAGAGAGAGAGGGAAAATGTTGAAAACTTTGTCTAACTCCCCCTTTTATACCTTTTTGAAAGTGGGGTTTAAATGATTTTTGTCGCTTAGTGTGTAAATAGCTGTCAAACAGTCAAAATATCTTAAGTAAATATCTTCCCATTTAAAACCTTACTCGTTAATGTTCACTTCATAAACCTTACTCGGAAAAGTTTGGTTATTAAAGCTTGCTAGGTAATTTCCACATATTAAGGTTTGCTTGTTTCAGAAAATTAGAAGGAGACTAAGAGAACAGAATGAAGGAAGCTTACTCGAAATACAAGATTGCTCGAGAAATAAATCACAAGACAAATAATCAAGTATTAATCATCTAATATGCAACCTTGCTAGGAATCAATTAAGAACCCTATAATAATATCTTAGATAACTTCCTGATTGTCAACCTTGCTCGAATATATGAACATTTCAAACCTTACCTGAAAATTCATAATCAGTTAGCAAATAATCATTCAAGTAAACGCTCATACAAAGTATGCACGAGACACTGCTGAAATAGCAAAGTGTATTAGAGCTGAACTCTAACCACAAAGTGTGCTTGAAAAACACAAATCAAAATTTACCAAGTATATTTGAAACAAAAGTGTGCTAGAAACCTAAAGTGTGCCCGGAATACAAAGTTTGCCCGAAACACTTGTAAATTTCAGACTTATCATTCAAGTCACAAGTTGTGCTAGAATTGAAAATTTTCATTTTATTACAATCATAAAGTATGCTAGACAACAACTCTGATCAAAGTATACTTGACAAACACATGAATAAATCATTTAAGAACAGTAATCATCTAGCTTGCTAGAATAAGATAAACAATCACATGAAACACCTAAGTGTGCTAGAAAGTTCACAAATCATCAAAGCTTGCTAGTAAGACACAATCAAATTAAAAGCTTGCTAGAATGAATCAACTAACACTTAAGTCTGCTAGAAAATGTTGAAAACATTAAAGCTTGCTCAAATTGGCAGAACGTAGACATAAATGCCTAAGTCTGACCGAAAAGGTTCAAAAAATCAAACCTTACTCGAAAATACTTATTCACACCTATTCAAGGTAAAATGCAACTCTTTTTGTCTTAAAAACATTTTTCAAACTGAAATATCATTTAAGATCACTGTTTAAGAGCATATGGTGCATTAGGAGATCAAATTTCAGTATAATTTACCTTTCAAAATATATTTCTTTTCTTTTTCTGAAAAGATCTCAACATGGGATCATATTGATTAAGAAGTCTCTCAATACATCATTCTCAGCATTATTATGACTGATCAGGCAAGTTATTAGCAGATTAGACCTTGTATGACTTTCATTGCTTTTGGTGATATGCTTAAGGTTCAATTAAGTTGCATAATACAAAAGTGGGTAACACACATTGTGCTATGATGCTCCATATCTATTCTCAAGGCTTATTTGGCTTTCTCCAGATCACCCCGAATTGACTCCGACCCCCTGATATTTTGTTAAAATATTTTAATGATAGAACATACTTAAAATTGATTTTTTCTTTTCAAATCTTCAAACACATATGAGGTTGAACGTTGGACTTACATGCCACGCAATTCGGGCTTACAAGCCTTTCATTCGAGACATGACATGACTTACTTTTATGCCCCCATCTCTGTAGTTCTATAATTAACTCTCATGTTTGAAATTTTCATACTTATAAAACTTTTGAACATTGATCAACATTGGTTGATTAAAATTAAACATTTTGCTCACATTTGTTTTTTGTCATTGTCATAGAAGTATTTATTTTAGCGTGACCAAATAGAAACAGACTCGTGTATGAATGGATATTCACTTTTCTGCCTATCATTCGGAAGGACTTATCTTGGAACATGCATAGACAACAATGAACCTCCACATTGAATTTATCATATTCATTATGTTTGTATCACCTTGGGTTTTTTTACACATCATACAAAATGATCATACTTATCAATTATTGCACCGATAGTCCTTTTAGCCTATTAAATCAATATGATTAGCATAAGTAACCAATGTATTATCATTTCCTAGTTAAAAATTCAGTTACTCCAATTACTCTTAGCTTTCAGGTGAATGGCTATCCTGTATGTCTACAAGTAGTTCACAGGACCAAACACATATGCGAATATATGTCCTTTAAGCTTAGATTTATTGGCATAATTTTAAGTGAAAGAACAGAACACATCACAATTGCCCCAAATGCTTTCAGTCATTAGGTGAATGGCTATCCTTTTAAATCTATGTATAGATGACATGACCAACCATATACAAGTATATGTCCTTCTGACTTGGGCAAATGACATAATTTTATGCAAAAGTAATTATGTTTGAGTCTTTTCATATGAAAACCTTTTTGAGCTTCTTTAAAGCTTTGAACTGAATAATCTTATCATTTCTCTGCACCATTAAACAACTTGCTCATGTTTTGACCAAAATTTGTTTTATGCAAAATTCATTTGAAAATTTCATTTGAGCATGCAATTTTGACACAAAGACACATTTTGACACAAACAGTTGTAACATATTCAAATCATAACATGAGTCATATCATCAAAATAAGCAGACTCTACATAGAGTATAGTCTAACAAATCCTAATAACAATATCATATCAAATAGTTCACATAATTAAGATATCAGGTAAGCTCACATGCAAATAGATCAATTCAAATACTTATCCTGACATCATCACACACAATTACTGGTAATCAACCTAAGCATCAAAGATACCTAAGTCACACATATAATCAAGAAAAGCATATATCAGCAAACAGTTAATCACAATCATATCAAATGAACACAAACACTCAAGACCAAAAGATAGTCAATTAGCACATTCAAGCATACATCCTTAATCAGATTTCACCAGAGTTGATCATTCCCAGGGATTTCAAAAGAAAGTAGAATATGATTTTATCAAGTTGTTTTGTGATTAGGTCAGCCAAATTATCACTTGTGTCAACTCTTTTCATTTCAATCAGTCCTTTTTCACTACAATCTCTAATGAAATGATGTCTGATTTCAATGTGCTTGGTTTTAGAGTGTTGAACTGGATTCTTAACAAGGAAAAATGAAGCAGTATTATCAATGTAAATAGGGGTGTTCAAGAAATTTAGACCATAATCAAGCATCTGATTCTGAATCCAAAGAACTTGTGCACAGTAGGCAGATGCAATAATATATTCAGCTTCAGCTGTTGAAATTAACACTGTTGTTTGCTTCTTGCACTGCCAAGACACCAGCCTGTCTCCCAAAAATTGACATCCACCCGAGGTTGACTTTCTGCTCATGTTGCATCGATCATAGTCATAATCTGTAAATGCAATTAGATCAAAGGAATGGTTCTTTGGGTACCATATCCCCAAATCAGTTTTTCCTTTCAGGTATCTGAAGATCCTCTTCACAGCATTCATATGAGAAACCTTTGGAGATGATTGGAATCTTGCACATACACATACAACAAACATGATATTTTGTCTTGAAGCAGTCAGATACATCTGTGAACCAATTTTCGCTTTGTATTCATGTTCATCTACAGGCTCCCCCTTTTCATCAGCTATCATTTTTTCATGTGTGTCCATCGGAGTTGAAGCAGTCTTGAAATCTTGACATTTGAACTTATTCAAGATGTCCTGAACATATTTGGACTGACATAAGAAGATTCTATCAGTTTTCTGTTGGACTTGCAGTCCCAGAAAGAAATTCACCTCGCCTATGGAGCTCATAGAGTACTTTGATTTCATTACTTCTTCAAATTCATGACAAATTTGTTCATTGGTAGATCCAAAAATGATATCATCCACATAGACTTGTAAAAGAAGCAAATCTCTTCCCCTTTTCTTGTAAAAGAGTGTCTTGTCAATAGCTCCCCTTTGAAAACCATTTGCAACCAGATGGTTTGATAACTCATCGTACATAGCTTTGTTGAGCTTATACACTCTGTTAGGATAATCAGGGTCCTCAAATCCTGGTGGCTAAGTCACATACACCTCCTCTTCTATCTTTCCATTCAGAAAAGCATATTTGACATCTAGCTGGAATACTCTTATGTTCTTTGAGGCAGCATAAGCAAGGAAGATCCTTATAGCTTCCAGTCTTGCAACTGGAGCAAATACTTCCTCAAAGTCTATTCCTTCTTCTTGTAAGCATCCCAAAGCAACAAGTCTTGCCTTATTCTTAATAACAATACCTCTTTCATCCCTTTTGTTCCTAAAACCCCATTTATGTCACACCCCAACTTACGGCGGAAATGCCGGGGCGCGAACTGATTGTCACAGCTCTCAAACTTACTATCATGCACAACATAAGTTTCAATATCTAATTAACAATTTCAAATAAAACAAATATTCATGTACATCAAATTTATAAATAAACAATTACATTAAACATCCAAAATTAAGTTCTTGTATCTTTTCTCTAACATGCATCCAAAGTTGCTTCAAACAATCTTGATAATCAAGTCACACGATAACCTGCATATGCGTTGAAAAAAATAATATAGTTTGTCAACACAAGGTTGAGTGAGCAACACACAAGTTTAAATGTACGTATAGTATATAACAAAAATATGTAGTTGCAACAAGTCATATGAGAATAACAAATTAACCAAATGAGCAAGTATAACTGAGATGTCGAGAAGCACAAAGGCTAACGATTTGCGTATGATCATACTAGACTGAGACTATGTTGGATCTCTCCGAATGCGAAAGCATACAAATCAAATAAGCACATAAACAAGTAAGGTATAAGTTGTTAACACATAAGACAAAGTTGCAGTTTTAAGTACAAGTATATATGAGAAATATATTTACGCATATGTCCCCAAAATTTGGAAAACAAGTAAAAAGAGGGGAATGTGGTACTCACCTTAGCAAATAAACAAGGCGGGAATGAATACGACAAGATAGCGATAAACCACGCTCGACGAGGTATATCAACAAACGAACTTCCTAAGTAATAGTAATTACTTAGGAAATTAAGTAAGAATACAACAACGAGACTAAAAATAGATAGAGGATTCGGGATTTGATTATCAAATGGATTCTCGCGAAAATTACTTATCTCTTTTAAATTTATTGTTAATTTTATTAACAAAGCTCTATTGTTCATAATTATATAAAATACATTTAAATACTTAAATAAGCATTTATAAAACTTTGGGCATATTATATAACGAGATTTGTTTATCTAAAAAAAACACATTTTAAGGTATATATATATATATATATATAGTTATTATTAATAAAGATTTCTTTTAAATACTTATTGCAATTATTAGATAATAAATAATAATAAGACTTGTATAAAATATGGTTTTTATAAAATACTTGTAAATAAACCTCATAATATATTAATTAACAAGATTACATTGTATTTTAGATTAACACTCCATTTTCGGTTTAGTAAAATAAGTGTTCATTTATCTTTTAATATTAATCATAATTCATTTGTTAAAACAATTAAAACCAAAATAAAAAGCAAAAACCGGCATGGCCAGGACTCGAACCCGCGCCATTGGCCGGCTAAAAAAAACACGCAAACACCAGTTGTGCTACCTGATCAGATGGTTAGAAGACAAGAGCGAGGTTTTATATACAAAGAGCAGATCATCCCTAAACCATATGAACCCTAAAATTTATAATCGTGCAAACCGTTAAGGATTTGATTAATTAGTGTTAGGGTTATTGAATAGCGATCAAAGGCGAGTAAAATAATATAAAATATTACCTACAATACTGATGAATTGATGTCCAATTATACCACGATATGGCCGGCCCCAACTTGATTCAGAACATACACTAGCAGGTGACGATAATACAATTAAAGATGAGGGTATGATGTCGATGATATAAGAATACTGTGTTTATGTTTAATCGAATTAATATGCTCGTTTTAATGTATTTCAATGTACGAGTTTATGTAGGTTAACGAATTATGAAAATACATATCTTAACTGATCGGATTTCCTAATTAAATTAGTCGGTGGAGTCTTTATGGTAAGCATAATCAAAAGCATGATTCAATTTCCATGTTGAACACGAGAATTGGGGTCCAAGCTAGGTATACGGGTATGAAATACGGGTCGCGGGTATGGGTATACGGGTTAGGATATTATATATGGGTTGGGTAAATGGGTAAAAGGGTTAAAGTAATATAATATTTCAGAATTTGAAAATAAGTCCCCATTGTTAGAAGGTGGAAACATTTTTGGGTATAAGTTTAGCTTATGGTGGAAATTGTCATAATTTGAAAGTTAATAATAATATATATTACATAAAGAATTAAGAAATAATATATTAATAATTAATATTCTCGATAAACGCGATATTTTACGAATAAAATTTCCCGAATATAAAAACGGGTTGGGTTAAATTAATAATATTAGTTTGGAGAATCCGAGTTGTTACAATTTAGTACCAACCGCATATCTGTTTCTTGGCCTATCTACAAGTTCCCACACTTGTAAATCCCTGAATTGAGCCAACTCTTCTTGCATTGCTTCAACCCAACAATTGTCTTTCAAAGCTTGAACAATGTTCTTGAGTTCAATTTGGGATAAGAAGCAGGAGTACAAATAAATGTTTGCAGATTCAGATTGGCTTCTTGTTACTCTTTCATAAATGTTTCCAATGATGTTCTCAGGAGGATGATTCTTCACAACGTAAGAGAATTGTGGTAACAAATCAGTTGACATAATAGAATCCAGATTTTGTGTTATTGAGATCAGGTTCCTCAATACCCAAATCATTTGTTGCATTGTTAACTTCAGGAGTTTTTTCATCATTTTCATTTCAAGTTGATGCATTATTGTTTCCAAGATTCAAACTTTGAAACAAGTCTTCAAACCTTGCCTCTCTTGCAACTTCACCATCTTGAGTGTTTTGGTTGCTTGAGTTCCCTTCATCCAAAATAGGATCTTGATTAGCATTCTCTTGATTTTGTTCATGATCATCACCATCTTGATTCTGATTTTGAACATTATCTTGAACTTGTTCATCTGCAACTTGAGATGGAACTCTAATGAAGTAATGTTCTTTTGCCTTTCCTGCAACCTTTGACCATAATTTGTCCAAGTCCATCTTCTTTTCAGAATTTTCTTCTTAAAAACTTGTCTTATAGTAAGCTTCATCAAAGTCTTCAGGATAAATCTTGAAGGATTTGATCAACTTTTCTAGGTCAAACAGCCATGTATCTCCATCTACATTGTTAAACTGATTTTCATTGAAGATGACATCAGATGATTCAACCATACTCAAATGGTCTTTAACATATACTCTATAGGCTTTTGAGTGTGTTGAGTATTCCACAAAGAAGCAATCCAAGGACTTGGATTGAAACTTATTCAAATTGTCCTTGGTGTTCAAGAGTGAACATTTGCATCCAAAAAGGTTTGAGAAACTTGATGTAGGGCTTTCTTTTAAACAACATTTAATAAGAGGTCTTGTTATGACTTTTGTTGAGAAGAACCATGTTCTGAACATAGCAAGAAGTGTTGATATCTTCTGCGTAAAAAGTGACAGGCAAGAAAGCATCTGCTAGCATGGTCTTTGCAGCTTCAATAAGTGTTCTATTTCTTTTTTCTGCATCACCATTTTGTTCAGGAGTTCTAGGAGCACTAAATTGTTGAAGGGGTTCCTTTAGCATCACAAAACTCAATCATTACTCCATTTTTAATCTCAGTCCCATTGTCACTTCTCATCACTTTGACCCTTGCATCCAATTGGTTCTCAATCCTTGTTACACAACTCTTAATCAATTCAGCAGCTTCATCCTTTGAGCTCAGAAAGTAGACCCAAGTATATCTTGAATAGTCATCTATAATCACCAAGCAATATCTATTCTTTCCTATACTAGGAACACTTACAGGACCAAAGAGATCCATATGAAGCATTTTCATTACACAATCAATTGAATTTATCAGTTTTGCTTTGTGAGATGACTTATGGTGCTTTCCCTTTTGACATGAAATGCATTTGTTATCAAGATTGAACTCTCTTGTACGCAATCCAATTACTTGGTCTCCCTTCACAAGTTTGTTCATGTTTTCTTAAGGTCATATGACAAAACTTTCTGTGCCACAATCTGGTCTCATTCTCTGTGGCTTTTGACACAAAGCAAGTTCCTCCCCTTGAAACAACATCTTTCATATTCAGTTCATACAAATTGCCATTTCTTGGAGCCATCATCATAATCATTTTAGGAGGAAATACAAAGTCAGGTTTGAGAATAAAATAGTGAGAATCATCAAACCTAACCTTATAACCTTTATCACACATTTGAGAAATGCTCAAAAGGTTATATTGCAATCCTTCAACATAAAACACATTATCAAAGGTAACTTTCGCATTGGTTAATATTCCTTTACCCACAATTTTACCACCATTCTCATCACTTCCAAAAGCAACCGGTCCTTCAAAATTATCTTCATAATTAACAAGTGACTTCTTGTCACAAGTCATGTGTCTGGAACATCCACTATCCATGTACCATACTTCATTCAGTGGAGTGGACTGTTCCTGCACAAACAAAGAAATTGATTAGTTGGTTGATGAAGTGCAAGCTGAATCAACTTGCAAGTCATCAGTTTCATTAACAACTGTTGCATTGAATGTGTGAGGAATAGGCTTAGGATCTTCATGAGTGATTTCATAATAATCTGAATAATCTGTTTCATAACCACATTCCCTTGGAGTTTTCACATAAGAAGTTATACTTTGGTGATCATCCACTACATAATCCTTGTGTTTGAATAATCTCTTACATCAAAACTTCTCTTTGAACTTCACCTCTTGGTTTCCATAAACAATTGCTTCAGCGGGAGCTGTCATCGTGGGATCCATAACAGTGAGAATTGTAACTGATACCGGGAGTTTAATATCTAGTTTTTTCTGCTTATGAAATGCTTAGAACCCATGGTGTTCAAACCCATGTTTCAACAAAAACTTTTCATCACCATTCAATTCCTTTGGTTTTCTTCTTGAGAAAGCAGCCTTATTCACTTTCTTTGAATAGGTTGGCGAGTGTTCCGAACCTCAGACTTCACTGATCTTGAGTCCTTGTTAGGAACAATTCTCAATGGCTGAGTACTTCTCTTTTCAACAATAGGAAGTTTGTTTGTTCTGACTTGGTCAAAAAAAATTTTCTTTGGCTTCACATCAGCACTTCCATTTTTCTTCCCTTGATTAACCACCTTTGACACAACATTGGTCATTGGCTTCTTTCCACAGACTTTTCCCTTTCCCAAGTATTCATCATACTTCGGTTTGTAAAGTCCAAAGTCTTGACCAAATTTGACTTCACTTAGGACATGGATGGGTGTAGAAATGAATCTTTCATGGCATGAGTCTGTGTGATGTCCATACTCATCACAGTGTTTGCACCATACTTTTCCAATGAAACTTCCATTGGATTTCCCTTTATTAAACCTATCACTAGGTTTTGGAGCTTCAACACCAATGGTCTTCTTAGTTTTAAGATCATCATAATCAATGGAGAATGGTACAAACTAATCAATTTTGATGCCTTGTCTGTCAATCTTGCTTTTCACAAAGATGATCTTCTCAAAATTCATAGGCTCTTCATCCAAGTTTCCCTTGTATCTAGATTGTCTCCTTTCATACTCTTCCATTGTCTAAACTTCCCCAATATCAAATAGCTCTTCGCTTGAAAACACTGGATAAACTGGAATGAATGGGACATTTTAATTTGTCTCATAAGCCTTTTTCACGTCATTGACTTTCTTCTTTTGATACAGCTCCTTCTTAGGTGGTTTAACTGCATTGTAGTTCACCTTTGGCTTTTCACATATATCAAAAGATACATGTTCTCTTCTCATTTTCTCATAGTATTTTCTCATCTTGGGTGTTATCTTTGGAAGAACAGGAACCTTCCTTGGTGGACTTGAATCATTTTTCTTCTTATCAATTGAAACATGATCACTTGAATCACTTAAGTCATCCACATTTAGACATTCTTCATCAATATAATCTTCTGACACTTCAGTGCCAATAGACTTCTCCTTAACTTCTTCTCTCATAACAAACTCTCCCTTGTCATCAACTTCAACCAATTCATAATTCTCAAGAAATTCTTCTTTATCTTTGAATACTTCTCGGAATTGGTTAAGGTATGCTTCTCTTTTCTCTTTTTGAACTTTGAGAGAGTGGTGGAGGAACAACTTTATATTTGTCTTCATCTTTAATCTTGTTGAGAATTCCACTAGACACCAGATTCTTCAAGAATTCATTCTCAACTTGTAAAGAAATGTTCTTCACCTTTTCTTCAATCAACATCTTCTTCAACCCATCTACTTCAGTCAAGTATCTTGATTGAACTCTGAAACTATTCATGCAATCTTCTTCAAGACTTTTAATTCTTTCTTCATAAGTCAAATCACTTTCTTGATACACATTTATCATGCTCTGTTTTCTAAAGCATTCACTTTCCAACTTGCCTACCTTCACATTCAATGCATCAATTTGTTCAAGTAATTCAAATGTAGAGTTGGAGTGTACATGTGAAGAGGAAGAAGATCCAGCCTCATTTTCAATCTTTGCCTTGAATACAACATTGGCCTTGGTTATATCATCAGCATGGTCACTCCAATCAAAGCCACCTTCTTGTTGAGCAGCAAGTGCTACATTTCCTTGATTTCTCTGTTGGTTGGCATTGCTGGTTCTTTGATTATTGTTGTTGTGTGTTGGTGGATTTGGATTTCTCTGGAAGTTTTGGTTCTACCCAATCACTTGTTGATTTTTCATTTGAGATTGTTGGTAATTGTTGTTGAAGTTGGTATTGTTGTTGAAGTTGTTGTTTCTTTGCTGTCCTTGTTGAAATGGAAAGTTGTTTCTTGCTTGGTTGTACTGGTTGTTCTGGAAGTTTCTAGGCTGGTTGCACTCCCTTGCAAAATGACCAGGCTGCTGACAGTTATAGCATATTGCTTTAGACTTGTCAAACCCGATTCTTTCATTTGGTTCAGACACTAGTGACCTCCCAGTCCTATTGAACAACCTCTTGCTCCTAAGAGCCAACATGGCAGCTTGCCATTTCAAATCCATGTCTTTAAGATCATCTGCATCTATTTGTTCCAAATCATCCTACACTACAATTGTATGAATCATATTTTTTGCTACAAATGCATTGTATAACTCAGTGAACATAGACAACAAAGCATGGTAATCCCCTCCTTGATTACCAACATTACCACTGAATGACACATTCCCATTAGCCACAGAGTCTCGATCATCAATTAATTTCACATTGAACCTAGAAGATCCATTTTGATGGCTTGAAGATCCAGCCACAAAACCTCTTGGAGTGTTAGCACTATTCACAATTGGTTCTTCAATTATAGGAATCTGTTGTTGGTTCTTCATAGTCAAGTTTCCCATAGGTGCAACAAGTGCATTTGTGACTTGGAAACAGGGCTTCTCTTCTTTTATCATTTCATTTTCAATCATTTCTATTTCAGCAACTTGAAGAAAGCATATTACATCATCCAGCTTGAGTTGTTCATAATTAGGCTTCTGAATGATGAATTTGCTTACTGTGTACCATTCTTTTGGTAGTGAAGACATCAATTTTGTGGTTAGATCTTAATCAGTCATAACATAGTCAGTGGTTCTGAGGTCATTCACAATTGCCAGAAATCTTTCAAGGATTGACTTGAACCTTTCACCATCTTTATATTTGAATCTCTAAAGCTGTTGCTTGAGTCTCACCTTCTTAATCTTCTTCAGCTTAGAGTTACCTTCAAACATCTCTAAGATTGCATCATACATAGCATTTGCAGTGATATGATGCGCAATCTTTGTTAGAATTTCCCATGACAGCCCAGTTTCAACATGGCAAGTGCTCTGTCATCCACCTTTCTCATTCTTGCTTCCACAGTCTGTGTGTTGTTTGTTCCATCAGCCACATATGGGGTGTGCATGGGTCGGTTTGGGGCGGTTTTGAGCCAAACCCATAACCATAACCGATATGTCGGTTAATGGATAACCATAACCATAACCGACCTATTATAGCGGTTTTGGTTAATGGGTTTTCTAGATTATAACAAGGCGGTTATCGGTCCGTTAACCGTAACCAAAACAATATAATTGGGCCTAAAATTTTGGTACCAATTATTACAAAAAACGATATGACATAATCTAACAAAGTATATAGTTCATAATATTAATACTCGATATTCAAAAAAGAATGACATTATATAATTGAACAATGAAATTCAATTTAATATGATAAAAAACGTTGAACCTAAAACATCAAAATGATATAATCCAACAACATGTTTGGTGGAAGTTATTCCCAAACATATTGTTGGTTAAATAAATGGGTCGGTTTGGTTATGGCGGTTTTGGACTTATCTTTAACCAAAACCGACCCGTATTTGACGGTTTTTAAAATTTTATTAAACCGACCCACTGGTTAAGTCGGTTATCGGGAAAAATTGGTTCGGTTATATCGGTTATGGTTCGGTTTAATGGCGGTTAAGTTGCTCACCCCTAGTCCACGTCATTGTAGCATACATCTGCTTCTAACAGAACCTTCCATTTGATGAAGTTTTCCTGCCCAGACAGTCTAGGGATCTTATTAGTAGACACCTCTTATTCTTCAAATCCATACATATTTTTGTAATTTTTGTGAAAATTTTTTAAGAAGAAAAACGGAGACTTAAAAGGATTTAAAATAAAATTTAAAAGTTATTATAGTACTCAGATCTGATGAATCTGGACTCAAAGAAGCAAGATTAAAAGGAAATAGAAACTTTTAAACCACAAAAGAAGTCAGATCTGAGAAAAGAAAAGCAATGTTGCTGACATCACTCTTCAATGGAACAGTGCTTCAGCTGACGTCACTCATCTTCCACAAATCAATCGTACTCAATCAACAAGCACCAACAAATTTCTTCTCAAAGTAGCCGAGCAAAGCTCTGATACCACTTGTCGGTACCGTTTGATTGGATCAATCCATGAATATCGTAACCCACACAAAAAGTTTGTGTTGATAAAAAGATTAACGACGAGTGCTAGGATTGAGAATAATATTTGTATACTAACGGCGAAATCAGAAATATACAAATTGTTGCAATAATGAGAACAATAAAGAAAGACAAACATTAAACTCAAAAGATTTCCATTTTATAGAAAGGTCTATTACAAATCAGAAATCATTAGGGTTCTTAGAAAGAAATGATTTGATTATCAGGTGAATATCCGTACGAATATTGCAGCCGTCAAATCGTTGTCAATAATATTCTATTCTCTCTCTATCGTTATCTGTCGCTCTCGTCTCTCTAGGCGTGCCCAGACAGCTGCCATTCCTTCTAGAAAATCTAACCATTAATACATAATCAGAAAACATATTACAAAATGTTCTAAGTGTAAAACAGGTCTTCGGATAAACTTTGTGTGTTTTGTTATCTTCGAGCAGACCTGGTAACCATGAAGTGTGCTGGTGAACAGTTCTTCGGGTAGACTTTACTTGTAGTATTTTCCTTAGAAAATACTCTCCTAGTAGACTTCAATCTTTTTGACCATAGCAAACTTTGCTCGTTATGATCCTACGAGCAAACTTGTCCTTCAGGATCCCTTCAACTCTTTGTTAGAAACTAACTTATTGAACAAACTCCAAGTGTGCTAGAAGCACTGTTGAGTGTGCTATGACCTCTGTAGCTTGTTCGAAGTTGAACCTTTCTTGGGAAAGTCCTTAGAATAATCCATGATCAACTTTCTTCAAGCTTGCTGGGACCACTGTTTATTGATCATAAACCTTGCTAGAAATCCCAAATTACTTGGTATCAGCTTGATATAGCCTAGAGTGTGCATGGAAACAAACCTTGCTTGGCATGAAGGACAAACCTGCTAGAAAAAGTGAACCCTGCTCGGATTGACACTTAAGAAGATATCTAGAAGATAACCTTGCTTGGAGAGCAAAATACCTTACTAGGATAAGTAAAACCTTTCTCTGATGTCCAAGTGTGCTCGGTATCCATAATTAGCCATATTTAGGGAGTGTTGAGAAGATTCCAATCTCCCTTGAGTCATTTCATGTCAAATATTTGACCCAACACACGATTAAGTATGATACACGTACGAAAACGGTTGTCGATATAACATTTTCTAAAAATTACATCATACAATTTACAAAATCATTGTCGATATAACACTTTTTGTCCATGAAATTTAATTAAGAAGGTGATAAAATCAATGTTCAACAACCATGAGAGGGAAATGAATGTTGAGCTTATCATGATCCAACCCATTTAAATTGCCTATGTTCACGCGATCCAACAACACCTGAAGCTATTGGGTGTTTGAAGAATTACTAAGGTTGGATGTAGTAGACTAGGCAGACAACCATTGCTTTATAGTGTATTTTGTTGGTTTTAGCTTCTTGCTGAGTTAAACTTGTTTCCACGGTCATGGACTGTACGTTTTGCTGATAAAATAAATGTAATCGATGCGTTTACGTTATGCATTCTTTGAATCTATTTTATCTCAATTTTTTTTATCTTTCCATCATTCTTGTTTTAAAATGAAGTCTAGTAAACAAATTAGATAATAAAAATGTGTAAATGATTATTAGGTATAAATATTTTTTAGAAAAGAAGAAAGAAAGATAACGACAAAGTATAGTTTGTTTTAAGATGAAGACATATCAAAATAGTTCTTTAACTGATTCATTAAGGGTAAAAAGGTAATTTAATTAGTGAATTCTAATGAAACTCACAAATATTTCTGGTTTTGGAAGGAGAAATATGTACATGATTTTAAGGGGTGGGTTGAATATGTAACAAAGTATCATAGGAATTGAGTATATGTAAATGCCCAATTGTAATATATGCAAATTGGTTCTAAGAAACTAAAAAAGAAATGACTCACATTCTTGTTAGACAATATCATTAAGAATTATTGATGATTACATGTAAGAAAGACTTATAGTTTTCTCCATTTCAAATTCAAACACAATAAATATTAAGATTATTTTATCATTTTTAGTAGCTACTTAAATATTGGGATATCATTCTCTTGAGGCGCAACAAATACAAATAGTGCCCTGACATATTTGGTTCGTTATATCTTGACCTTGCGGCACCAAACTATTGCAAATCAGTTCATCACACTGATATGTTACGTGATCATTAGAATAACCACACAAATCAACACCTGGTTTTCAACAAAAAAATATAACAAACCTATTGAGTAAATAAAGTTGTATATTTATTAAATGAAGAAAATAGATAGTTTTCAACAAAATATTAACATACTCCTTGCATTGTTCCTCGGAACGGGTAGGAATACAAGTCAATATATTTGAACATACGATGTAAAGAAAGATAAAAGAGATGATGCTCTTCTCCGCCGTTACGAATCAGGGTTAGGTCAGAGAATGTCAGGAACATTCTCTAACATTCCCTTCCTCGTACCTTGTTTTCACCTTTCCGGCGCCGTCACGCCGGAAAAACGTGCGTGCACCGTTTTTCACCGTTTGTCGTCCATTTTGATCCAGATCTGAGCTAGGGTACCCCTACGCTCATCTTTTGATTGGTTTATACCTGATTCTATCCGGATCTCGTAACTTTAACAGTTTAAGGCGTTGGCTCGTCGTTTCGCGACTAGATCTAGTGGGTTTGGACCCATACAATATTATAGTATCATTACCTCGGGTCGGGATCAGTTTTCCCCTTGGTTCGGCTAGAGAAAAGAGAGAGCTTAAGTGTGTGTTTTGGGTGGTGTATGGAATGGATGAGAATGAGGGATTAATGGATAATTAATGCATTTATATTATGGATCATGGGCTTAAGCCCATGGTCTTTTCTTCATTTCCTTATTAACCCAAGTCCATTCCCATTTTACTTAACCCAACACAAGCTCGACTCTTAATAACTCGTCTTTTATTTTATTAACCGAATCAAGAAAACGGGATGTTACAAGTCTTCCCTCCTTAAAGAGGTTTCGTCCCCGAAACCTAACCATTACTTAAACAAATCTGGATAAAACATGCGCATCTCTTCTTCAACCTCCCAAGTGGCATCTGATCCTTTACGGTGCTTCCATATGACATTTACCAAAGGGATAACTTTATGATGAAGGTGCTTCTCCTTGCGGTCAACTATCCTTACCGGCTGCTCAATATAGTTTAACTGTTCATCAACCTCGATGTCTACTACCGGAACATGAGACTTGTCATCAGCTAGACATTTTCTTAAGTGAGAAACATGAAAGGTAGAGTGAATTCCTTCTAACTCTTCTGGCAATTCCAACTTGTAAGCCACTTCAGCCATACGATCAATAATATTAAACGGTCCAATGCACCTCGGACTCAACTTCCCTCTCTTTCTAAAATGAATAATTCCTTTCCAAGGCGAAACCTTGAGCATCACGTTGTCAACAACGTTACACTCAATTGGTCGTTGCCGCTTATCAGCATACGATTTCTGACGGTCTTGTGCAGCTTTCATTCTTGCCTTGATCTGATCAAACTTTGAGGAGGTTTCTTGAACAACTTCCAAACTTCCGATCTTCTTCTGACCAATCTCCCCCCCAACATACCGGGGTTCTACATCGTCTACCGTAAAGCATCTCGAACGGTGGCATACCAATACTTGATTGGTAGCTGTTGTTATAGGAGAACTCTGCCAGATGCAGATGATCATCCCAACTTCCTCCAAAGTCTAAAACACAAGCACGTAGCATATCCTCAAGGGTTTGGATCGTCCTTTCAGACTGTCCATCTTGTTGAGGATGATACGCCGTACTGATGTTCAACCTCGTTCCCATAGATTCATGGAACTTCTTCCAAAACCTCGAAGTAAACCGAGTATCTCGATCAGAAACGATCGATAATGGTACTCCATGCTTAGATACAACCTCTTTGATGAACAAACTTGCTAACGTTTCTGACGAGATCGCCTCTCGTATAGGCAGAAAGTGAGCACTTTTGGTCAAAGGTCCACTATCACCCAAATGGTATCGTAGTGCTTAGCTGTACGGGTTAGCTTAGTTATGAAATCCATGGTGATGTGTTCCCATTTCCATTCAGGTATCTCCAGCGGTTGCATCTTTCCATAAGGCTTCTGATGTTCGGCTTTGACTTGCAAACAGGTCAAGCACTTACTGACATAATCTACCACATCATTCTTCATTCCTGGCCACCAGTAGTCTCTTTTCAAATCTTGATACATCTTAGTGGATCCTGGATGAATTGAATACCTTGACTTACGAGCTTCATCTAAGATTCGACCTCTGAGATCACCATGGCGTGGAATCCACATATGGTCAAACCTACTCTTAACACCATGAGTGTTTTTCATCAACTCACCTTGCTGAGCGAAAATTCTTTCCTTCTTCACTAGCCCTTCATCTACCAGCACTTCTGACTGCACTTTGATGACTTCTTCAAAAAGACTTGAGTTAATAATCAACTGGTATGACTTCACTGTTGCAATGACTTCTTCATTCTTACGACTTAGCGCGTCGGTGACCACATTAGTTTACCAGGATAGTACATTATATCACAGTCGTAGTCCTTTATCAGCTCTAACCACATTCTCTGTCTCATATTCAGTTCTTTCTGCTCAAAGAAATATTTCAAGCTTTTATGGTCGGTGTAGATAGTACACTTAGTACCATATAAGCAGTGTCTCCAAATCTTGAGAGCATGTACTACTGCTGCTAGCTCTAAATCATGCGTCGGATAAATATTATCGTGGACTTTCAACTATCTAGATGCATAAGCTATCACTTTTCCTCGTTGCATCAACACGTAACCTAACCCACGATACGAGGCGTCCGTGAAAATAACCAAATCCTTATCACCATCGGGTAGAGTAAGGATTGGGGCTTGCGTGAGTCTCTTCTTTAATTCTTCAAAAGCTTCTTCCTGAAACTTACCCCAACTGAATACTATAGTCTTTTGGGTCATACCGGTCAACGGTGCGGCTATCTTGGAAAAACCATCGATGAATCTCCTATAGTAGCCAGCCAACCCTAAGAAGCTTCGTATATCACTCGTATTTTGTGGAGTCTTCCAATTTACTATCGCCTCGATCTTAGTTGGGTCTACGGTAATCCTTTCAGGATTGATCATGTGACCTAGAAACTGCACTTCATGCAACCAAAATGCGCACTTCGAAAACTTAGCATACAGCTTCTCTTCTTCAGTTTCTCTAATACTTCCCTTAGATGCTCAGCATGATCAGACTCGCTCTTAGAATAAATCAAGATATCGTCAATGAAAACGATAACCGACTTGTCTAACATCGGCCGAAATACCCTATTCATCATATCCATAAATGCTGCAGGAGCATTTGTTAGACCGAATGACATCACGCGAAACTCATAGTGTCCATACCACGTCCGAAATGCTATTTTAGGGATGTCTGCCTCTTTCACCTTCAGCTGATGATAGCCTGACATGAGATCTATCCGTAACTTGAACCTTGTAGTTGGTCAAATAGATCATCAATCCTTGGCAAAGGATATCTATTCTTTACCATGAGCTTATTCAACTCGCGATAGTCTATGCACATTCTCATGCTTCCATCCTTCTTCTTCACGAATAACACTGGTGCACCCCACGGGGAAACACTTGGTCTTATAAAACCTTTGTCAAGGAGCTCTTGCTGTTGGGATATCAATTCTTTCATCTCGGACGGTGCTAGACGGTAAGGCTCTTTTGCGACGGGTTGGGCTCCTGGAATTAAATCTATCCGGAATTCTATCTCTCGCTCCGGTGGCAACCCCGGAAGATCCTCAGGGAATACTTTTGGGTAGTCGCACACGATAGGAACATATTTCATTTCTTTCGTTTCGGCCGTAGCGTTGACAACATACGCCAGGTAGGCACCGCACCCTCTCCTTAACAAACCCTCGGCTTTTATCATCGAAATGACATTAAGCCCTGAACTTTCTCTATCACTATAAACTGTCATCGTACCACCATCCAAGGATTTTAGCCTTATCGTCCTACTCTTACACACTATTTGAGCCTCGAACTCAGATAGCCAATCCATCCTCAAAACTACATCGAACCTTCATAAGGTCATAACATACAAGGTAACAGGAAACTCATGCCCTTCTAACTCTATCTTACAATCTTTAACCATTCTCTTTATCTTAACCGAGGTCTCACTAGCAGTTTCAACTATAAAGGTTTCAGGCACACTACAACATTTCATTTTTGCTAACTTACTAAACGTTGTAGCTATAAAACTTCTATTCACGCCTGAATCAAACAATACGGAAGCTGAAATACCATTTACTAGAAATGTACCCGTCACAACATCAGGGATCTACTTAGCTTGTTCCTGAGTTAGCATGTAGGCCCTAGTCCTTGGCCTATCCTGGTCAGCATCCTTTTTCTCCTTTCCTCCGGCTTCACTACTCGTACAAGCCCGCGCCAAGTGCCATGTCTGCCCGCACTTATAACACGTGGGCTTTGCATGGAAAACCTTAGCAAAATGTCCCATCTTACCACATTTGTAACAAGCATTTGACCCTGATCGGCATTCCCCACCATGGGACTTTCCACACTTATGACGCAAATCAGACCCAGTGCCCCACTTGCACTCTCCAGCATGCATCTTCCCGCATGTCCTACATGACCTCTTCTCTCATACTTTTCGTCGCTTATCTCTAGGGTTCCATGTTTGAGTGCGAGGTCGTTTGACAGGAGCGACCCACTTCTTATCTTTCTTCTCTTCTTCCACAACCACATCGTCCTCGACCAGGTCTTCATAAACCATCTCTGCGAGTTCGACAACATATTCAAAAGTAGCAGGTTTATTCTCCCTGGCTAACGTGCGAACCTTCTGTGGCAATCCCGTCATAGCACTTGATTCTCCTAGCCTCAGTGTTAACCACATCGGGCGCCAACCTAGACATTCGGTTGAACTCTGTGGTGCACTCACGATGTGTCATCGTCCCAGCTGTCAAGTTTAGGAACTTCATCTCTGCCTTTTCAACTTCGGCATCAGCAAAGAATCTTTTCATAACCAATTCCTTCAAATCCTCCCCTTTCATCGACTTAATTTCCTCGGGACTCTTCCTCTGCTCAATCGATTCCCACCAGTACATTGCCTCATCACCAAACGATTGGGTGGCATAACCGACAGATTGATCAGGACGGCACTCGCTAATGCGGATAATCTTGTCCATAGTGGTTATCCATTGAAGAGTAGCAATTGCGTCTCCCAGAACAGTCAGCTTCGGTGGGTCACATCCTTTGAAGGACTTGTAGTTGCACCCACATCGGCCACTTTTCTTGTCATCAACTTTCACAGACTTAACCACACTCGAGGCCTCCCATTCTTTATCATCATCTCTCTTGCCATCCCTCCCGCTCTTCAGCGGTTCTTTCACGGCTTTCAGCAGACCTTCCAGGAGTTATATTCTTCACAGCAGTGGCTACAGCTTGCACAATAGCTGCTTAAATTGCGGGATCCAGTTGAACCCCTTCGTTGTTGCTCGGGTTTCCTCCAGCTGCACTTTCCTCATCTCCGGTGTTGGAATTTGTTTCTACCGAAAGTTGTTGGTCACGACGAGGTCTGCCACGACACCCAGTGCGCCCTCCTGCTCTCACAACGTCTCTAGTTCCGTCCATCATATTCTATAATGGGAAAACACAAACGTCATCACTCAAGGAAATATTTATTACAAGGATAGTAAGGCTAACATGTAATAATAGTGGCCAATTGTGATTAGCTGATCACGTTACTTTCCGTGTCTTATTCACTTCCCTTTATGAGTCTATTTGTGCTGGTTCTAGTCTTAAGCGGTTAATTAATCAAACAATAAGTTAATCCTATCCCTAATATTCACCTATCCTTTTTTAAGCAGTTAAGCTAACATTATCATTTAATCATACCTTTACCTTTACTGAGCTTTCTTGAGTGACACATGGCTATCTTGAACTGGCATCTTCTTCCTTTTCTTACTTTAATCCCACTCTCTGTTCAAGTCTATACATATAGGATGCTTAAATCTCTCGAACTTTGCTCTGATACTAACTTGTAAGGCCCCGTTATCGGTGCCCTACATTTGGTGTTGGATTTACTCATAAACATAGTTCTAAATATCAGCGAATTAAACTTTTCGCGGAATAATAATAAGGGTCAACCATTCATTACAAACATTCATAACTTTTTTTATTAAAATATAACATAAAACGAAGTATCAAAGCATCATGACAAATCTTCAGATGCCAACCTCTTCAATCCTGCCATGTGTCTCCCTCAAGCCAGCTGTCTCAGTCGATTATCCTGTGTGCATACTAAAAGTCAGCTACATTGAGTGAGTTCTAGTTAATCAGGCGACATGCAATACATTCACATACTTACATATGAACCCGAAGGCACATACCTTCATTTTTACTTAAGTACTTACATACATACGTACTTTCATTCTTTCATTCCTACTTACATACATACTTTCATTCATACATATACGTTTAAAGAGTATTCCCTTCTATAACCCTCGCCGATATTATTAGGGTCGGTTCCCTACATTCGCCTATATTATTAGGGTCGGTCCCCTACATTCGCCGATAGTATTAGGGTCGGTTCCGTACATTCGCCGATATAATAGGGTTGGTTCCCTTTTCTAAACATACATTTCATTCGTTTGATAACCATACTTACCTTTCTTTATAAGGCTATACTTTCGTACATACACATTTCATTACATAGGCATAATATACATCACCTTCCCTGTCAATATGTGCAATATCCGAAGATCGTTCACGCATCGACAGGCATCCATTCATAACAGTCAAACATACTATCACTGTAGGTTCCCTGGACGGATCACACGAGATATCGCGGTCTACTCAGGTGCGGAATCCCTGCGTAGATCGTTACGAGTGTATAAAGCAAATCAAACAAACACGATACGATAAACGAACACGTTATATTGATAACCAAACACGTGATACGATATCACTATTACAGACTCACGTCAACTCGATCGACTCAAACGACTAACTTGAACAACCAACACAAACCAAGCCGTAAGCTTGTATTTATATACACGACAACTTCGCCTGATATGTTCAGGCGAAGTTGTCCATAACTTCGCTTGTTCAACAAGTTCGCCTAGGCGAACTTGTTAACAACTTCGCTTTAAACAAAAACATAAATAACAATACAGACTCGATTACAGACACTAGACTATGAACTACTGACATTTATGCACCAACAGACTCCCCCTTGGCAGTAGCTTCATATCTTGATCTTTAAGCTCTTGTCTTGTAATCCTGTATCTTCACGCATGCACTCCTTCTCTAACACATACCGTGACTACTCGCTGATATTTCCTCGCTTCGTCCTTCCAAGCAGGAATATAGAATATCTTCTTTTCATTCAACACTTGTAGATCAGCTTTCGATAAGTTAACAAGATGCATCGGATCATACACCCTCAGCACTTCTTGTTCGTCTTCGTCTTCCATCACGGCTTCAGCAGTCTGGCAATCAACATACCACCATTTAAGATTCTTCAACACATCTTGAGGCATAGTCTTCATTGGAACCTCCTTGATGCATCGGATCGGTTTGTACTTCATCACCATCCATGGCTTGCCATCTGCTCTCATTCCCCTTTCTGTATCCTCCACGAGCTTTCCCTTCTGTGGCTTTAATAATTCAAACTTCTTCTCTTTTATGCTTTCTTTCCACACGATCTTCCCAATCACTCTTGCCATGTTGTCGTCACTTCTATTTATCAGGCCCAACCTGGCCAAATCCTTCACCTCACATTCCGGCAACGTATTGAGAGATCTCAGGGTTCTTTTGAAGTATTGAATACCATCATAACGCTTCACCACAAACAACTTTATCTGTTCATCATATATCCAACAGATAATTCCTTTCTTCGACTCAGCATAGCCTTTGATGTTATAACTCTTCTTGAACATGGCTGGAACAGCAGGCTTCTTGGTCTTAATAAACCAATGAGCACAGCCTTCCTTCCACCTAGGCTGCTCCTCCCACTCAGTCTCATCCATCTCAGTACCCATGTCGGCTTTCTCAACATCTGGGATCTCGTGTTCAACGTCTTCTTCTACTATCTCCCTCTCTTCTATCCCATCTTCAATCACAATCTGTGCGCCAAACTTCTCAATCTTCTCACACGGCAGCACATCATCATCAAACACATCATCATCTAGCATATCATCATCTAACTCTCTCAACGCATCAATCACATCATCTTCATCATCAACCATCACCACATCATCACCACCAACTGCACCTGTAGACTCCCCCTGAGCTGTGGAAGTCCCAAGAGCTTGAGTAGTTCTTGGCAACTCACCACCTGCACCTTTCGGTGCATTGGGATCATCGTCTCTGTCGTTTCTCTTCTTAGTCCTTAACTCGTCGCCTCTACAGCCTGTCTTCCCCTGAGATGCCAAGAACGCCTTCATAGCATCTATAATCCTCCCATGCTCAACCAGGAGGGACGACTGTAGTTGATTTTCTGCTACAAGGCGTTGAATAGCCTGGGTCTGGATAAAGTTGATCCTTGATTGCTCTGCCACGACCCGCTCAAGTGCAGCTATTCTCTCCGAGTCTGAGATGGTTGCATCGAAATCAAATCTCATATTAGATGTATCTGGAGTATACTCAGCAGGGATTTCGAATGCAACTGGGACTTCAGAAGCAGTTGTGGACGTAACCGCAGGTGGTATCGTGATCGACAACCCTGCAGTTGCGACGACCGTCGACTCTACTAATTGTGCCACCACCTCTGAAGGAGTAAGCGTTGGAGGTGGTAATGACACAATCTCCGGAGTCGTCGTCTGTAGTGTAGTGGATGGGATGCCGACGGCTGATGTAGCCACCCCAGGAACATCTGCGGCACTTGTAACCTGTACAGAAGTAGGAACGATTGACATACCTGACAGTGCGGATGGAGCAAAACGTATAACACGTGAAGTCTCTCCAGCTCCCATACCAGCACCTGTCCTTTCACGTCTCGAACGTCTGATCAACTTGTGTATGTCCTCCTCTTCTTCCTCTGACTCACTATCATCCACCGTCCTCTTTCTCTTCCCCAACGTCCTCTCTCTAGTCACCAACATCCTCCTTGCCTCATTCATAACATCGTCAAGATCGGAGTCAGCCACCGTCGTAGCTGCTCTAGTCACAATCACTTCCCTCACCTGTGCAGCAGAGACCTGCACTTCTTCATGTGGATCAAAACGATCCATGTCGAAGAAACCTTGGCCGCCAAATGCAGCATCAAGGTCTACATCCTCTTCAGCCGGCACAACAGGCGCAGCAGGTACAGCTTGAGGTGCTCCCGCCTGTCGTGGTTGAGGATCTCTGAACTCGTCCCCAGCAGCAGGAACATACCCCGGGTTTATTAAGAATCCAAAGAGTGGAGTATGCCTTGGACGCAGTTCAGGCTTGCTCCTCGCACTGGAAGTGCGACATTGAGCAAAGATACGCTTGCTCACACTCTCCACGTATCTTATCGGGCGTCGTTGAGGCAAATTCGGAGCCACATGGTTCAAGATCATCTGGATGAATCTTGGATACATAATGAACCGCTCCCGAGCTATCGCCCTCCTCTGTCTGTCGATCTCGTAAAAGACCATCTGACTAAAACTATAACGTTTGTTATAAGTCAGAGCAGTCATTGCTGACTGCATGGTCGCACCCATACCATCAGTGCCCGCCTTCCTCCCAGACATACACAAAATCATGACGTGCATAAGGAAGCGCCATTGATCGAGCAGGAACCCCTTCCGTCTCTGGGTATCGCCCAATGGACCAGAATAGCCCATTCGTAGAAACGCTCCATCACGAAACGGAGCCACAAATTCAGTCGGGTCGTCCCGAGTCTCCTCTCCAAAGCGTAACGCCACCCGTATATGTTCAGACGAGAACTGAACTTCCTGGTTGTTGACTGTTGCTCTCATAACCGGGGGCTCAACACGACAATCGTACTCCACCGTCTGCCAGAAATCCTCGATATTGGGTAAGGATATCGGCAGAGTCGTCGTGATTGCGTGAAATATCCTCGAGCGAATGAGGAAAGAAATGATCTCACGGTAGTCCTCTACGCCGCTCGCTTCCGGGTCTAAGGTAATGTACATATTGTGGACCCGGGAAAAATTGTCTATGGTTATCTCCGTCATCGCCTCCAGCACCTCCAGCACCAGCTACTGCAAGCCATATCTGCAACAAACGAACCAAGTAAGATAAACATTAAAGCATAACACAAGTTCGCTTATTACCATGAGTGAAGTTTTGATAAAGACTGTATAGGCGAAGTTAAAGTTTGGGCGAAGTTGGAACAACTTCGCTTCAGCTTTAAGTTCGACTAAAAATTATTAAGTTAAAAAGGTTCCAGGCGAAGTTAAAGTTGGGGCGAAGTTGGGAACAACTTCGCTTCATATTTAAGTTCGCCTCACCACAACATCGCCTCAGGCGAATTTAAGTTTCAGGCGAAGTTACGGATAACTTCGCCTAAACCTTAACTTCGCCTGAATCTGAAACGGCGACAGTAAAGTTAATCGACATCCGTAAAACTGGTGTTTCGATTAACTTTGACGATTGAGGAGGCTAAAACACATGATATTTAGGATAACTAAACGACCAGTTTACTCATGAACACGTAAAACAAGTTTTGAAATCGGGTATAGGTTTCGAACGTCCGAGGTCGTTAACCGGGTGTCGTAACAACCTAGGATTAACAACATCGAACATCAAGTATAAGATATATAACCCAAACACACCTTTAAATCGGTTTGAGATCGAAGAAAGAAAACAAGTAGGATCAGTATATAAGTTCGCTGTGTAAACGGAGGATAAGTTCGCTGATATTTAGAATAATGAACTGTTTGACTCTTGAAAATCCTTATATAGGGGCGAAGTTATACAGGCGAAGTTACGAATAACTTCGCCTAGGCGAAGTTATCCACAACTTCGCCTGTTCAACAACATCGCCTATATATTTACAAAATTTAACCTTATAAGTTTAACAGTTTTCCAATTAAGTTATAAAACTTTCCTTTAAGAACTAAATGACACGTTCAAGTCCAAGTAACCCGTTATAAACAAATACAACTACAGAAAAAGAAAACTTTAAACAATTTAAGTATAAGGGATCAAATTTCAGTCTGGATAGGGACTGCTACGTTTTAGAAAAGATCCGAACAGGAATCATACTAAGTATGTGACTGTCACATAGATCCGTGTTTAGCTGTATTATGACATAAAGAGACAGGTTGTAAGCATGTAAATAACTTAAGATGGTTTTCATCGTGTCTGTGATACGAGTTAGGTTAAGTTATGCCTCAAAATTTAAGTGGGCAACAACTCAGAAATATTGATGCCTCCTATCTCTCCTCAAAGCGTATTTGGCTTTCCCCAAGTCACCCCGAATTGTCCTCGACCCATAGTGTCTGATTAAGTTGTAAGTACTCTTCATCTGGTTCTCGTTCTTCTTCTTACTCTAAGATTGAGAAGTCTTGACACTTTCATCTCTAGAATGTTTCAATACTCACAATTTTTTTTTTTTTTTTTTTTTTTTTAACTCACAAATTTACATAGACTTCAGAGTAGTAAATAACTGCAAGTCCCGAATCTGGATCACTGCAGTTTCTTGAAACGCTATCTTCACGGGAATCAGACCACCCATGGGCTCGTGTATGACTGGGTAATTGCTTTTCTGCCTATCACTTGGAAAGATAAAAATGAAGACAAGCAAAACTCTTAAGGAGTTTCCACGTAAAATCAAGTAAATTTAGTTTGTATCACGTCTACTTTTACGCATCATAAAAAGTTACCTTGACATACAATGACTGTCCTAAAGCCTTTTAAGCCTAATAACCTCACCAGTTAAGCACACAAAGTTAGTATATCTATCATTTTCCAAGGTTGGATCAATTTTCCGTTTAACATAGCAAACGTACTTCTTACGAAGTAGTAGACTTGAAAAATAATTTCATTTCCCTTTTTTTCAAAATTTTAACATTAATCGCCCCGACCAAAACAAAGTCTTCAGGTAAACGGCTATTCCAAAGATCCAATGGATCAGCTGGACCGACCACATACTAGTATGTGTCCTTATAACTAAGTATGATCGACTAATTTTAAGCGAAAGAATGAAAACTCATCATAAACCGCCCCGGTCACAATCAGTAATCTGGTTAATGGCTATCCTCAAAATCTACAAGTAGAAAATGAGGACCAAAACATATCCGAAGACAAGTCCTTCAAACTGATGTAACCGACATATTTTTTAAGCGATAGTGACCCCTTTTTTTTGTTTTTTTTTTTAAATATTACAAGAAAAGCATGGTTACTCGGGATTGATCATCCCATTTAGCTCGATAAGGTTTTGAAATCTTGTTTTATCAAACGCTTTAGTATAAAGATCAGCGAAATTATCAAGCGTATCCACCTTTTCAAGCACTATCAGTTTCTTCTCAGCATAATCCCGTATGAAATGATGACGTATGTCAATATGTTTAGTTTTACTATGTTTCACGGGATTGTTAGTTACTGAGATAGCAGCTGTGTCATCAATGCAAATAGGAGTAAGTAAGAAATTTAGACCATAGTCGCGCAACTGTTGTTGAATCCAAAGAACCTGGGAGCAGCAGTTGGATGCTGCCATGTATTCTGCTTCACAGGTTGAAATTGCGACCGAAGTCTGTTTCTTGCATTGCCACGACACCAACCTGCCACCAAGAAACTGACATCCTCCTGTTGTTGACTTCCGACTCTGATTGCACCCACCATAATCAGAGTCTGTGTAGGCGACTAGCTCCAAGTCTCCTCCTCTCGGGTACCACAACCCAAGCTTCGGTTTGCCCTTGAGATACCGCAAGATCCTCTTCACACCTTTCATGTGAGATTCCTTTGGGTTTGCCTGAAAACGAGCACAAAGACAAACAGCAAACATTATATCAGGCCTAGAAGCAGTTAAGTACATTAACGAACCTATAATAGCCCGATACTGAGTTGGGTCCACATCTGCATCACCGTCTGACTCAGCACCCAATTTGTGATTGACGCAGATTGGAGTGTCGAATGGAGTGCTGTCCTCCATCTTGAATCGTTTGAGCACATCATGGACATACTTGGTCTGGTGAATGAACATCCCATCCTTCTTTTGATCAACCTGCAATCCTAAAAAGAAAGTTAGTTCACCCATAGCACTCATTTCAAAGCTTTTCTTCATGACGGCCTCAAAATCTTGACACATGGAGACTTTTGATGCAGCAAAAATAATGTCATCCACGTAGACTTGCACTAGCAGGAAGTCGCTTCCTTGTCTCTTCACAAACTGCGTGCTATCTATCTGACCTCTTTCAAACCCATTTTCAAGCAAGTAGTCTGACAGAGTTGAGTACCAGGCACGAGGTGCCTGATGTAATCCATACAATGCCTTGCTTAACTTGTACACATGGTCTGGAAAATCTGGGTCAGGAAAACCCGGAGGTTGCTCAACATACACAACCTCATCAACTTTCCCATTCAAAAAAGCACTCTTCACGTCCAACTGAAATACCTTCATCTTTTTATATGCAGCAAACGCCAAAAACAATCTTATGGCTTCCAACCTTGCGACAGGAGCGAACACTTCATTATAATCAATCCCCTCTTGTTGATTGAATCCTTTCACAACTAGCCTCGCCTTGTTTCTTATGATAATCCCTTTCTCATCTCTCTTGCACTTAAACACCCATTTTGTGCCAATCGCATGCACATGCTTTGGTTTTTCAACCAAATCCCAAACTTCCATTTTCTTGAACTGAGCCAACTCTTCTTGCATGGCTTCGACCCACGAGCTGTCCTTTAAAGCCATTTGATAATTTTTCGGTTCAATCTGGCTGATAAAGCAGGTGTACAAGCATTCGTTGATTATTCCTGTCTCCTTAATGCTTGTGTAAACACAGGTGTGCTCATCCAAGCTACGTCTTGTTTGTACACCGGAGGACACATCACCAATCACATTCTCCAAAGGGTGATCTTTATGAATTCTCGTGGTCGGAACAGAACCGACATGCAAATTGTCTTCCAAGTTAGAAGAGAGCTCGTCAATGGTTGTTTCATGCTGAGAGTGAAAAGGATTGATAAATTCTTCTTCAGTTGAGGCAGCAGGGGTATCGATAGTATTTGATGAGGAAGGTTGACATTTATCAATCAGCTGTCTTTGCAATAGATTTTCTTCCTCATCAAGGATCATCTTCGTAGCAACTCTTTCTTCTTCTTCAGAGATATCTAAATCCGGTATGTTAAAAGACTTAAAAAGTTTAACATAGTCGAAAAACTCCGCAGGTCCGTTGCTTGGTTTTGGCGGTTGGTAACTTGTGATATCTGTGTTACACACCACCTCAATCTTGCTTGTCGATGTATTGAAGACACGTCTGTTGGGAGTCCCAACAACATAACCGACTAAGATTCCTTCATCGGCTACTTCACCAAATTTAGAATTTGTCTTCAAAATCGAACAAGGGGACCCGAATGGTTCTAGACCACTCAAGTTGGGCTTTCTTCCATGCATAAGCTCATAACATGTCTTACCCAGTCTTTTAACAGTTAAGACTCTATTCAGAACATAACAGGCTGTAACAACAGCTTCAGCCCAAAACACCACAGGAAGCTTCGAATCAGCCAGCATAGTTCTGGCTCCTTCAATTAACGTTCTATTCTTCCTTTCAGCCACTCCATTCTGTTGCGGTGTATACGGAGCGCTGTATTGGTGTTCAATCCCTCTCTGAAGGCAGAAGATCTCCATCTCAAAATTCTTGAACTCCGTTCCATTGTCACTCCTGATGAACTTAACCCTTTTATCCATTACGTTCTCAACTTTGGTAATCAAATTCTTCACCATCTGAGCCGTTTCGTATTTTGATTTCAGGAAATACACCCACGAATATCGTGAGTAGTCATCAGTGATCACCAAGCAATAAGAAGTTCCTCCAAGACTTTTTGCATTCACGGGACCGAAGAGATCCATGTGAAGCAACTCCAGAGTACTGGCAATTGAATTGACTTTCTTGGTGAGATGGGATTTCTTGTGCTGCTTTCCCTTCTTGCACGCTAAACATTTATCTTCAAAATTGAAATTTTTCAAGGGAACGCCCAGCACAAGCCCATTCCTGACAATGTGGTTCATCTTCCGAAGATGAATGTGCCCCATTCTCCTATGCCACAATTCGGACTCTGTTTCACTCGCTTTTGTCATAAGGCATGAATCTGCCGTGGCCATTTCAGTTGATCTCATATCCATAGTGTACGTATTTTTTTCACGTGGAGACTTCATCAAAATCCACTCCTCAGGTATCTGAAAACCTGGTTTCAACACAATCGCCTCGTTCTTTGTAAAGTGAACGGTGTACTCCTTATCACAAATCTGCGACACACTTAGCAGATTGTATTTCAATTCTTCTACAAAGTTAACATTCTCCAATGTCATCTTTCCGTTCGACACCGTTCCCCTTCCAGTAATATTGCCTCCACTTTCTCCGGCAAAGCTTACTCTCCCTCCTTGAACAGGTTTCAAATCGTGTAACAAGTATTTGTTACCCGTCATGTGCCGGGAACAGCCGCTATCTACAACCCAAAGATTGTTGGCAGCCCTGTTCAACTGTTCCTGTACAATAAAGCAAAATATTATAATTTAGGGACCCAAGACCAATTGGTCTTGGATCTATACATCCCAAACTTTGGCTTTACAAAGTTAGTATCTCGATAACTCCTGTAAGTCCCATTAGGATATCTTATTGAAGATTGATTGTAAGGCCTTCCAAACCTTTGAGAATTGAAAGTATTATAGCTTGTGGTTTGGTTATTAGAAGTGTAAAACTGAGATTTGTTTCTATGAAAACCTGAATTATTCACTTTTTTGAATTTTGAACAGTTTCATATTTAGCAGTATGATAATTATCATTAGGTTTATTCTCAGCTTTAGTAGGCCTTACACCTCTGAATCGCTGCTTCAGAGGGCAATTTGCAACATATTTAGCAAGATGTCCTAATTGATTACATCTAAAACAACACCTATGCTCAACTTTTTTATCAACCGGTGTTTTAGATGTAGAGGCTATATTACCGCCAGTTCGTCTCACATATGGTGGGACGTACGGGTTTAGTGGAGTACTCTTTTTATTCGTTTTATCTTTTTCTCCACTCTTGGGTAACATAACCTCCTCTTTTGCCTTACCAGACTCGGATGACTTATCCGAATCTGATGAGACTGGACTTTGAACAGAAATTTCAACACTTGAAACAGGCGAACTTGTTTCGCCTCTACTAACATTTGGTTCTTTAACAGTTACTTTAATTGGCACTGTCTGAGCAACCTCAAAGTCAACAGATTTCTGAACACTAGGATTAAAAGTGTAATTGTGATTGTACGGTGGTGGAACCTCATGATAACCGATTCCTCCTCTCTTAGCAGAGGAACCTTGATCACTAACAAGGTGATCAAGAATAGCAGAAGAATTTCTGAACTGCTCCAGTTTTCGATTCAGTTCCACCACTTTCACCTGGTGGTCAGCAATCTGTTTTTCTCTCTCAGCAATTAGTTTGGTCTTTTCTTCCAAAACCTCATAACTTAAATCAATCACTTCAATTTTTTCAGCAAGTTTAGTTTTTAAACTTTTAACATCTTTTTCACAAGCTTTTATTTTAATTTTATAGTTATTTTCTCTTGATTTAATAAAGTGATGATCTTCTTTTAAGGTTTTAAATTCAGCATCCAACCAACATACTGATCAGTTATGGTTGCTAGTTGCTCAGACAAGTTCTCACATTTTGAACATATAGGTTTAGAACATACCTCGGAGAGCTGGTCATTGTCATCTGCCATAAGAGCTTTTTCTTCTTTGGTAGCCCTCTCACTTTCTTCAGTTTCAACCTTTGCCAAATTTGCCTGCTCAAAAGTTTCTTTAGAAAGCAGGTTCCAGTTGTATTCACCATCTCCTCTGGAAATCATGGCACTATAATCTTTTCTTCCCTCATTATGCTGTGTAGACTTTCCTTGTCTTCGTTCTACACGCTCATTCCTACATTCTTTTGCGAAGTGACCGTTTTGTTGACAATTGTAGCACCTTACCTTTGACTTATCGAACCCTGGTCGTCCTCCGACAAACTTTCTACCGGTCTTATTCATAAACCTCTTCACCCTCCTTACAATCATGGCCATCTGCCATTGTAGATCCATTTCTTCCATATCGTCAGCATCAATCTGATCGTAATCTTCATCCAACATAGCTGGATCAACAATCTTCCCTTGAATATAGTTCTCATAGGAAGCAATGAAAGAAGCATAGAGGCCAAACTGCTCTTCAGCAGACTTGACACTCATAGGCATCTTGGAGTAGTTGTTGCTGGGAGCACTTGAAGAGCAACTACTCTTGCTTGCCTGGGGTTGAGAACCACTAGATCCAGCTGCTACATAGCAAACATCCCCATTTGTGTTAACTGACACATGCCCCTCATGTGATGAGTTGGGGCCCGACTCTCCCTTCGAGTAGTAAGCAGCCGATTCAGTCTTTGAGCCTGAGCTAGTGTTGACTTTAGCTCCATACATACTTGGATCTTGAACCTGATCCATAGATGTCTCCTTTCTTACCATGTTAAGCTCAAAGGTCCTGAGCTTGTTGACTGTCGTTTCTAGATCATATGTGGGAAAGTCTTTGTCTTCCCTCATCAGCATAATGTACATCTCCCATTTTGGTGGGAGAGCATCTAGAAGCTTCTCAACTATTTCTTCTTCTCGGTAGGAAATGGAATAGTTGCTCAATTCAGTCATCAGATGGTAGTATCGAGTGATAATATCATCTAAAGATTCATTCTTCAAATACTTGAAGACTGAGAACTGGGTTTTGAGCAATTTTATCTTTGAAGCCCGTATTCCTACATTCCCTTCAAATCTGCTCTCAAGAGCTTCCCAAAGCTCTCTTGCTGATGTGTACTTTCTAAACGTATGAAGGATCTCTTGTGGAAGAGCCATAGTAATAGCAGCATGAGCCTTGCTCTTGGCCTCATACATCTATTTCTCTTCTTCTTCCATTTTACTATACTTCTTGATTTGGTCACGACCTTCATACTCCATAATTGGTGGAATATACCCATCCTGGATGCATACCCACATCTTCGCATCCTGGTATTTGACGTACTGTATGAACCGATCCTTCCATGCAACGAAATCGGTTCCCTTCAGCAATCTTGGGGCCTTGGTAGCCGACCCTGCTTCAACTTCCATCTTCACTAACTCAGAGATGTTGATCGACGACATCTTTCCCGAAAAGTAAGAAACCTGAAAAGTTAAAAGTTTTTTTTTTTTTTTTTAAAGTACTGTAGGCGAAGTTACGGATAACTTCGCTTGAAGTAGGCGAAGTTGTAGAGAACTTCGCTGAAGAACTTCGCTGATAACTCTGCTGATTAACTTCGCTGATTCTTAACTTCGCTTAAGGTAAGCGAACTTAGGAATGAGGCGAAGTTGTAGATAACTTCGCTGATACAGGCGAACTTGAGAAGGTAGGCGAAGTTGTGGATAACTTCGCTTAACCTTATATCTTCGCCGAAACCCTACGTACAGTGACGGCAACTTCGCCTGATGAACACGGACGTTTTTGAAGATCTGGAATCTGGATTTAACAAGGTTTTTGATGGTGCAAAGGCTTGAATACTGTGGTAGTAGGTAAGATTGACTTAGAAACACGAAAACACGTCCCGCGAATAGTCGAAACGGGACGAAATCTACACCCGCGTGAATATCCCGAACCACACAATCGAGCAAAAGCTCTGATACCAATTGTAGGTTCCCTGGACGGATCACACGAGATATCGCGGTCTACTAAGGTGCGGAATCCCTGCGTAGATCGTTACGAGTGTAGAAAGCAAATCAAACAAACACGATACGATAAACGAACACGTTATATTGATAACCGAACACGTGATACGATATCACTATTACAGACTCACGTCAACTCGATCGACTCAAACGACTAACTTGAACAACCAACACAAACCAAGCCGTAAGCTTGTATTTATATACACGACAACTTCGCCTGATATGTTCAGGCGAAGTTGTCCATAACTTCGCTTGTTCAACAAGTTCGCCTAGGCGAACTTGTTAACAACTTCGCTTTAAACAAAAACATAAATAACAATACAGACTCGATTACAGACACTAGACTATGAACTACTGACATTTATGCACCAACAATCACATCAATCATTATAGCATACACTTACCATTTAAGGTTAGTGTATTAACGTTCATATTGAGTATGCACACAGCCCCAAAAACATAACAAGAAAGTGGGGCTAGAAACTCACCTGAAGTCGGTTACGCTCACCATTAATAGTTATTCCTTTCTTGAGCTGAGCACGACTAACTGTATAACAATTACATGTATCAATTAACTATCACTACCCATATCACGTTTCTAATGTAATTATAACCCTCAACAAACGGGGTTCTGGGGGAAGCGCCCTTGGCAGCGGAGTCTAGGGGCGGTAGCCCCTAGCAGGATCCAAGAGGCAGAGCCCCTGACTGGGGTCGAGTTGGCAGGTCAGCTTGGAAAAATTTAATTTCCATTAACTATCTTAACACATTTTTCATTACAATTTTTAATTATTATTCACTTCGCCATCTCATTTGCTATAATGAATTAAGCCTAATTCGTTATCAAAACACAGCCTAATTCGTTATTAGAACAGGGTCTTATTCGTTATCTATATAATCTGATTCGTTATCCTAGTTCGTTAGCCCAATTTGTTAATATAACGAATTGAGAAGTAACGAATCCCCTAGTTCGTTTTCATAGTCGTAACGAATTGGACCTTAACGAACTGGGGCTAGTTCGCTTTTCTTTCATTAACGAATCAACTCACGAATTAAGGCTAGTTCGTTAAACCTCCGTTAACGAATTAAGGATAGGTCAGAGAACGTCAGGAACATTCTCTGACATTCCCTTCCTCGTAGCTCGTATTCACCATTCTGGTGCCGTCACGCCAAAAAAACGTGCGGTGGCCGGAAAAACGTGTTTTGCACCGTTTTTCACCGGTTTTCGTCCCGTTTGATCCAGATCTGAGCTAGGGTGACCCCTAAGCTCATCTTTTGATCGGTTTATACCTGATTCTATCCGGATCTCGTAACTTTAACGGTTTAAGGCGTTGGCTCGTCGTTTCGCGACTAGATATAGCGGGTTTGGACCCATACAATATCATAGTATTAGTACCTCGGGTCGGAATCAGCTTTCCCTCTTGGTTCGGCTAGAGAAAAGAGAGAAAACTAGAAAGAGAGAGCTTAAGTGTGTGTTTTAAGTGGTGTATGGAATGGATGAGAATGAGGGATTAATGCATTTATATTATGGATCTTGGGCTTAAGCCCATGGTCTTTTCTTCCTTTCCTTATTAACCCAAGTCCATTCTCATTTTACTTAACCCAACACAAGCCCGACTCTTAATAACTCGTCTTTTTATTTTATTAACCGAATCAAGAAAACGAGATGTTACCAGAGGAAGGATACAACTTCCAACACACATATATCACCACACCACACACCACGATATAGTTCGGTTCATACGTCTCCATCGCACGCTCAATATCTAGGTATAGTTCGGCTGCCAGGTTAAACCCGGCAGTTTGCACTGCTTCTGCTATTGTTCTCTAGGAGGCAGACGGTGTTCACCAAGGTAGCCCAAAATCTGTCTCAAGTTACCTCTCTATAAGGAAATCCTCAATCAACACCCATTTTATATTGCATTGTTTTATTTCTATAGTACTGTTTTCGTTATTCATTGCATGTAATTTTAATTTTATTGAATAACATTTTGGATTATTGCGCACTCGCATTGTAGTTAACATTAATGGAAATCTCTTGTTAAAAATTTTAGGCTTTAGTTTTATGGTGGTTCTACATTTTCAACAAAATTCAGTATTATATGATTAAGTTTGTTACACGATTAAATATGATACACGTACGATACCAGTCGTCGATATAACGTTTTCTAAAAATTATATCATACAGTTTATAAAAAAATGTTCAGTATGTGTACCAAAAGTTTATTTTTCAACACTTTTTGTCCATGAAATTTAATTAAGAGGGCAATAAATCATTGTTTAACAACCATGGGTAGGAACATAAAGTTGAGCTTATCATGATCCAATATATATGAAATGCCTATGTTCACGCCATCCAGCAACACTTGAAGCTATTGGTTGAATGAAGAATTACTAAGGTTGGATGTAGTAGACCAGTGATGTGCTAGAAACAGTCAAGTAAATATTAACTAAATTAACAAGTAATAAAAACTAGACTTAAGACTCAACTACACAAAACACCGGCAAGTGAACCGGTCAATTGTACTAAAGCTAAGTAAGTCCGGAATATCAAACCCACAGGACTCTATAAATTACGTTAATTAACTAATTAGACTCGACTTACGACACGACTATTTATTATTATGTTTAAAGGGGGATTTTTAAACTAATTTTAAACTAAGATTAAACTAAGAAAGTAAATAAACAAGTTAACGAGAAACAAGCAACTAAACACAAGATCGAAATCAATCAGAGAAGGAATCTACCTAGGTAAGAATCCCATGCATCAACAATCATCAAGCAATGGACAAATAACATGATTATGGAAACTGATTTCTAAACGTGTTCATCTAACAAACACTAAGGACCTTTGACTGAATCAAATGAAATCCCGAAGAACAATTATTAGATTATTAAGCAATCAGTTGAATTGATTTCCGCAAAGTTATCAATTAGGGTTAATTAATAGTATCTAAAGCAAGCAATCTTACAAAACACTAAACCCTAGATAACTTGATAAACTAACATGACATCATGAGCATGGATCAACACAATAAGCAAGAATATTGTCACTACTATCCTAGCATGCAATTGACCAAGACACATGAACAACTTCTCACCTTACAGCTATTGGAATTTAGCAAAACATTTAAAACCTTAACCAACTATCAACAAGCTTCTATGATCTAATGGGCCCATTTAATCACAATAATCAAAACCCCAAGTAATGATTTAAACATAAACCCTAAATCTAAAGAACACAATCAAAAGATAAAAGATCTATGTGAAGCTATAATTAACAATCAATCAAGATAATAAACATTCATATGCATCATGAAAGCAAAATCAAGTCTTTTACTATTAAATCAACAAACCATAATCAAAGCATAAATCCAAAGCAAGAATCAAGTCTCAAACATGTTCATCAAACCTAGGTAGACATGAAGTCTAGCCTAGAATCATTATTAAAAACAATCCTAAACAAGTCTTAAAACAAAGAGGAAAGACATCAAGAATAATGAACAACGAACGAAAGTTAGAGCGATAAAACCCTTAGAGATTGATCCCCGAACACCCGGACGAAAGCTCTCTCGATCCTCCTTAGTTCCTAGCTTCAAATCACCTTCAAAACATTGAAAAAACTCTTGAAATCGGCTACCAAAAAGCTTAGGACCAGCTAGGGAATAAATATGTTTATATAAGCGAGAATGGGCTTGGGCTTGCAATTTTTGGCTGACCAGAAGGCCTAGGCGCCAGGCCTAGGCATCCTGGGCATTTGCCGAGGTGCGGTGCGGCGCCCTTTGGGGGTGAATTTTCGTTTTTTGCTATTATTTATTGTTTATTCATGTTAGGTCCCTTTCTTGAACTCAAAGTAACGATGAGAAACTGCTAGAACTTCTTTTCCTTGACTCCAAAGCCACCATCTACATGAAAACAAATCGAAACTCTAAGTGAACTAATCATGTAATCATTGACGAGTAAAACGAACAAACACGAACTTAACCTTCACATGATATGATAGAAAGAATTAAAGCTTAACACTCAAGACACCAAAAGATATAAAACATAATAAATAGATAAAACTTGACTCAAAACCTTAAATAATAAAAGATTACAAAACTCGAACTTAAACGAACTTAAAACATTAAATAAACATAACTTTAAAAGGGATTCGAGATGTATAAATAGACGCATATCAACCAGGCAGACAACCGTTGCTTTATATTATATTTTGTTGTTTTTAGCTACTAGCTGAGTTGAAGTTTTTTCCATGGTCATGGACTGTTCGTTTTGTTGATAAAATAAAACTATTCAATACGTTTACGTTATGCATTGTTTGAATCTATTTTATCTCAACTTTTTTTATATATCAACCGTTCTTGTTTGAAAATGAAGACTAGTAAACAAATTAGATAATAAAAATGTGTAAAAGATTATTGGGTATAAGTATTTTGTAGAAAAGAAAAAAGAAAGATAACGGCACAGTATAGTTTGTTTTAAGATGGGGACATATCAAAATAGTTCTTTAACTAATTCATTAAGGGTAAAAAGGTAACTTAATTAGTGAATTCTAATGAAACTCAGAAATATTTGTAATTTAGAAAAGGAAAAATATGTACATGATTTTAAAGGGTGGGTTGAATATGTAACAAAGTATATTAGGAAGTGGGTATATGTAAATGCCCAATTGTAATATATGCAAATTGGTTCTAACAAACTAATAACAAGTGACTCACATTCTTGTTGGACAATATCATTAAGAATTTCTGGTGATTACACGTTAAGAAAGACTTGTAGTTTTCTCCATTTCAAACACAAACACTATAATAATTAAGATTATTTTATCTTTTTTAGTAGCTACTTAAATATTGGGACATCCTGCTCCTGAGGAGCAACAAATACAAATAGTGCCCTGACATATTCGGTTTTGTATATCTTGACCTTGCGGTACCATAGTAACACAATCTGCGTTGCGTATCAGTTCATCACACGGATATGTTACGTGATCATGAGAATAACTACACAAATCAACACCTGGTTGTCAAAAAAAAATAACAAACTACTGAGTAAAAAAGTTGTATTATATTAAACGAAGAAAATAGGTAAGTTTCAACAAAATATTACCATACTCCTTGCATTGTTCCTCGGGCCCGGCAACAATACAAGTCATAAGATTTGAACATACTATGTAAAGAAAGTTAAAAGACAAGATGCTTTCCTCCATCTTCAAACTCAAAAGCGTCCAATATTAAGAATGTGGTATGGCCTTCCAACAAAAATACATGGTATTTATAACGTTGTATACATGAGAAATATTTAGTCAACAATATTAATTGATTTCTTTGACGTTTGTTATTGAATAATATTGTTTTTTTCCAAATATAGTTTTGTAGGGTAAAATTATGACAAAATTAGTGTTAGTTTTAAATTATTTACCAAAAGAGTGTACAACTTATAAAATTTTTTACGCATTCCCAATTTAATTGGATAACCTATATTTTTTAAAACAAAAGAAAACCCTTTTAATATTTGAAAAATATGTTTAGTTTTTCTTTTTTTTTTAAAGATATATATTTTAAATTCTATTTATTCATTATTAAACCCAACTATATTTAAATGTTTTTTTAATCTAGTGTCTTTTACAGTAAGATGTGGAACTCTCTTCTACACATTATTATTGCTAAAAATAATTTTACCTAAAATGGCTTCATCATTTTAATAGTTGTACTTTTCATATAACGTCAATCGCGATTACACAAACTTTATCGACTGTGATTGCAACAAATTCATATACATAAGTTTTTTTATTTTTTCTTTGGTGTTTTCAAATATGGTGATTCAAGAAAGAAATTCATGTAACCTCCTAAAACTAAAACTAAGTATCACCATCATCCAAATATACAGAATGTCACCTATTATTGTAAGAATGTGTATATAGCATTTTCTGTTGGAAATTTTTGGCTAATAATAATATTATTATCAATCTCAAAGAATAGAGATGAACGCGATCGATACAATAATATATGTGATTAAGAATATGATTTATGAAAAATGTGTTTCTTCCACATTGGTGAAATGGAAAATGGTTTGTCCCAAATTTGTAGAATAACAAACTCGTTAGCTCCTTGTAAGTAGGTTTGCTCACAAGGTTATATTCTTCTTGGACAAGACAAAACTGGTAGCGTTAGAAAATGCCAGCACCTACCTCAGTGGAGTGTTTGACACGTGTCCGATCACACATCATTGATTATGGTTGTAATAGATAGTGTGTGGAAAGAAGAAGGATACAACTTTCAACACACATACATCCACACCACGCACCACGATATAGTTCGGTTCACACGTCTCCATCGCACGTCCATTATCCAGGTATAGTTCGGCTGCCAGGTTAATCCCAGCATTACGCACTGCTTCTGCTATTGTTCTCTAGAAGACAGACAGTGTTCACCAAGGTGACCCAAAATCTGTCTCAAGTGACCTCTTTAAAAGGGAAATCCTCGGTCAACACCCATTTTGTATTGCATTCTTTTATTTCTATAGTACTGTTTTCGTTATTCATTTCATGTAATTTTAATTTTATTTAATGCTATTTCGGTTTATTTTGCACCTGTATTGTAGTTAACATAAAAGGAAATTTCATGTTAAAAATTTTTAGGCTTTAGTTTTTTGAATGGTGGTTCTACATTTTCAAAAAAATTCAGTATTATATGATTAAGTTTGTGTAAGGCCCCGTTACTGGTACCTCACATTTGGGCGTTGGATTTACTCATAAACGCAGTTCTAAAATCAGAGTTAATTAAAAACTTTCGCGGAATAATAAAATAGTCAACCATTCTTTGCATTCATCCAAAATTTTGTCATTTTAAAACATAAAATAAAACATAGTGTCAAAACATCACGATAATTCTTCAGATGCCAGCCTCTTCAGTAATGCCATGTGTCTCCCTCAAACCAGCTGTCTCAGTCGATTAGCATGCGTGCATACTAAAAGTCAGCTATGCTGAGTGAGTTCTAGTTAATCAGGCAACGTACAATACATTCACATATTTACATATGCACCCGAGGGTACTTACCTTCCTATTGTCTTACATACTTACATACTTTCATTCTTTCTTTCGTATTAACATACATACTCTCATTCATACACATACATTTTAAAGAGTCTTCCGCCCTATAACCTTCGACGATATTATTAGGGTCGGTCCCCTACATTCGCCGATATTATTAGGGTCGGTTCCCTACATTCGCCGATATTATTAGGGTCGGTTCCCTACATTCGCCGACATTATTAGGGTCGGTTCCCTTGTTCTATCTATACCTTTCGTACCTTTCTATACATTCATAATTATAACTTTCATACGTCCATACATCATCTATACATCATATATATGTCAATCATAACTTTATACTATCCTTTGACGGCATATGTAATATCCGAAGATCGTTCATGCATCGTCAAGCATTCATTCATACATAAATCACATAAGGCATACACTTACCACTTAAGGTAAGTTTATTAACCAATCACATCGAGTATGCACACAACCCCGAAAACATAGCAAGGAAATGGGACTAGAAACTCACCTGAATGCGGTTACGTTCACCGTTAATAGTTATTCCCTTCTTGAGCTGTGCACGACTAACCTTTGATGTTTCTAGGTTACAGTTTAGCTCGATGTTCAATGATGATCTTGTATCTAGCTTGAGTAATCACTATCTAGCGAAATCGGCTTGGTTTTGGCCTTGGATCCCGTTTCCTCTCTTGCGGCCGATTACGGGAGGTTTGTGTGCGTTATGGAGGTGTAGAGAGAATAAGATGGATAAGTTGGATGAAAATGGAAAGATTTAGGGTTTAAGGGGTATTTATACTCCCCTAAGCCCATGGACCTAAGGCCCATCTTTCCTTTTTAGCCCATGAGTAATTCTCTATAATTAGCCTACTTCTCTTTCCCTCTTTTATTATTTTATTTATTAATCCAAGCAAACTTTTCCGTAAGAATAATATAAAATATTTTTATTTGAAATTCGGGATGTTACAAGTCTTCCCTCCTTAAAGAGGTTTCGTCCCCGAAACCTAACTATTACATAAACAGGTTAGGGTAAAACTTGCGCATCTCATCCTCAGCCTCCCAAGTAGCATCTGATCCTTTGCGGTGCTTCCATATAACCTTTACTAAGGGTATAACCTTGTGAGGAAGCTGTTTTTCCTTGCGATCGACAATCTCTATCGGTTGCTCAATGTAATTCAACTGTTCATCAACCTCGATGTCCATCAATGGCACGTGAGACGTGTCATCAGCTAGACACTTCCTCTGATGAGAAACATGGAAGGTTGAATGAATTCCTTCTAACTCATTAGGTAAATCCAGCTTATAAGCCACCTCTCCCACGCGATCTATAATCTTAAGCGGTCCAATATACCTCGGACTCAACTTCCCCCTCGTCCTGAAATGAATGATTCCTTTCCAAGGAGAGACCTTGAGCATCACATTGTCACCAACGTTAAACTCGATCGGTCGTCATCGCTTATCAGCATATGACTTTTGCCTGTCTTGAGCAGCTTTCATTCTAGCCTTAATCTGATCGAATTTTGAGGACGTTTCTTGAACAACTTCTAGGCTTCCCATTTCCTTCTGACCAATCTCTCCCCAACATACGGGAGTTCTACATCGTCTACCATAGAGCATTTCAAACGGTGGCATACCAATACTTGAATGGTAGCTGTTGTTATAGGAGAACTCTGCTAGGTACAGATGATCATCCCAACTCCCACTAAAGTCTAAAACACAATCACGTAGCATATCCTCAAGGGTTTGGATCGTTCTTTCAGACTGTCTATCGGTTTGAGAATGATACGCCGTACTAATGTTCAATCTCGTTCCCATGGCTTCATGGAATTTCTTCCAAAACCTCGAAGTAAACCGTGTATCTCTATCTTACACGATCGACAACGGTACACCGTGCTTAGACACAACTTCCTTTATGAACAAGCTTGCTAACGTTTATGAAGAGATAGCCTCTCGTATGGGCAGAAAGTGAGCACTCTTAGTCAAACGGTCTACAATCACCCAGATGGTATCATGATGCTTAGCTGTACGAGGTAGCTTAGTTATGAAATCCATGGTGATGTGTTCCCACTTCCATTCAGGTATCTCCAAAGGTTGCATCTTCCCATAAGGCTTCTGGTGTTCAGCCTTGACTTGTAAACAAGTTAAGCACTTACTAACATAATCTACTACATCATTCTTCATTACTGGCCACCAATAGTCTCTCTTCAAATCCTGGTACATCTTTGTAGCTCCTGGATGAATCGAATATCTTGACTTATGAGCTTCATCTAAGATTCAACCTCTGAGATATCCATGGCGTGGGATCCACATACGGTCAAACCTAGTCTTAACACCATGAGTGTTTTCCATTAGCTCATCTTGTTGGCCGTAAACTCTTTCTATCTTTACTAACTTCTCGTCTACTAGCACCTCGGGCTGCACTTTGATGATTTCTTTGAAAAGGCTTGAGTTCATAATCAGCTGGTATGACTTCACTGTTGCAAGGAATTCCTCATTCTTTCGACTTAGCACGTCGGTGACCACATTAGCTTTACCAGGATAGTACTTAGTGTCGCAGTCGTAATCCTTAATCAACCCCAACCACCTCCTCTGTCTCATGTTCAATTCCTTCTGCTCGAAGAAGTAATTTAAACTCTTATGATCCGTGTAAATGGTACACTTAGTACCATACAAATAATGCCTCCATATCTTGAGAGCATGCACTACGGCTGCTAGTTCTAAATCATGCATCGGATATGTACTCTCTTGGACTTTCAACTGTCTAGACGCGTAAGCTATCACTTTTCCACGCTGCGTCAGCACGCAACCTAACCCACGATGCGAGGCATCAGTACAAACAACCAGATCCTCGTCACCATCGGGTAAATAAAGGATTGGAGCTTGCGTGAGTCTCTTCTTTAACTCTTGAAAAGCTTCTTCTTGGAACTTTCCCCAACTGAATACTATCGACTTTCTGGTCATACCGGTCAACGGTGCGGCTATCTTGGAGAAACCTTCGATGAATCTCCTACAGTAGCCAGCTAACCCTAGGAAGCTTCGTATATCAGTCGGATTCTGTGGAGTCTTCCAATTAGTTATCGCTTCAATATTAGCTGGGTCCACGGTAATCCCTTCAGGATTAATCACGTGACCTAGAAATTGCACTTCTCGTAACCAGAACACGCATTGAAAACTTAGCATATAACTTCTCTCTCCTCAGAGTCTCCAATACTTCTCTCAAATGCTCGGCATGATCAGACTCGCTCTTTGAATAAATCAATATATCGTCGATGAAGACGATAACTGACTTATCCAACATTGGCCGACACACCCTATTCATCATATCCATAAATGCCGCGGGAGCATTTGTTAGACCGAACGATATTACAAGGAACTAGTAGTGCCCATACCATGTCCGAAACGCCGTTTTAGGGATGTCTACCTCTTTCACCTTCAACTTATGGTAGCCTGATCTGAGATCTATTCGTGAGAACCAACTTGAACCTTGTAGTTGGTCAAACAGATCATCAATCCTTGGCAAAGGATATCTATTCTTTACCGTAAGCTTGTTTAACTCACGATAGTCTATGCACATTCTCATACCTCCATACTTCTTCTTCACGAATAATACGGGTGCGCCCCACGGGAAACACTTGGTCTAATAAAACCTTTGTCGAGGAGTTCTTGCAGTTGGGACATCAGTTCTTTCATCTAGGATGGTGCTAGACGGTAAGGCGCTTTCGCGATGGGTTGGGCTCCTGGTACCAAATCTATCTGGAATTCTATCTCGCGCTCTGGTGGCAACCTCGGAAGATCCTCTGGGAATACTTCTAGGTAGTCGCACACGATAGGAACATCTTTCATTTCTCTTGTCTCGGCCGTAGCGTTGACAACATACGCCAGGTAGGCACCGCACCCTCGCCTTAACAAACCCTCGGCTTTTATCATCGAAATGACATTAAGCCCATAACTTTCCTTATCACCATAAACCGTCACCGCACTACCATCCAAGGACTTTGACCTTATTATCCTACTCTTACACATTATCTGAGCTTCATACTCAGACAGCCAATCCATCCCAAGACTACGTTGAACCCTCCTAAGGTCATAACATACAAGGTAACAGGGAACTCGTGTCCCTCTAACTCTATCTTAGCGTCCTTAACCATTTTCATTATTTTAATCGAAGTGTCACTAGCGGTTTCTACTATAAAAGTTTCAGACACTCAACAACTTTTCATTTTAGCTAATTTAGTAAATGGCGTGGCTACGAAACTTTTTTTCGCGCCTGAATCAAACAATACTGAAGCGGAAATACCGTTTACTAGAAACTTACCTGTGACGACATCTGGAATCTGCTTGGCTTGTTCTTGAGTCAGCATGTAGGCTCTGGTTCTTGGTCTAGCTTGTTCAGTATGCTTCTTTCCACTTCCTCCGGCTTCGCCCTCGGTACACTCCCTAGCAAAGTGACTCGTCTTGCCGCACTTGTAACACGCGGGCTTAGCATGGCTGTCCTGAGCAAAATGTCCCATCTTACCACATTTGTAACAAGCATTAGATCCTACTCTGCATTCCCCTCCATGGGACTTTCCACACTTATGGCAGACATCAGAACCAGTGCCCCATTTGCACTAACCACCGTGCATCTTACCACATGTCCTACACGACCTCTTCTCCCACACCTTCTGCTTCTTATCTTTGGGGTTCCATGTCTGAGTGCCGGGTCGCTTCGCAGAAATAACCCATTTCTTTTCTTTCTTCTCTTCTTCCACTACTACTTCATCCGCAGCCAGGTCTGCATAAACCATCTCTGCGAGTTCGACAGCAGAGTCAAAGGTAGCAGGTTTACTTGCCCGGACCAGTATGCGGACTTTTTGTGGCAACCCTCTCAAATAGCACTTGATTCTCTTAACTTCGGTATTAACCATATCAGGTACCAACCTAGATATTCGGTTGAACTCAGTGGTATACTCACGATGTGTCATCGTTCCAGCTTTCAAGTTCAGGAACTTCATCTCCGCCCTCTCAACTGCGTCAACACAGAACCTCTTCATCACTAACTCCTTCAGATCCTCCCACTTCATGGCCTTAATCTCTTCCCAAATCTTCCTCTGCTCCATACTTTCCCACCAATACATCGCCTCCTCTTCTAACGATTGAGTGGCATAACCGACAGCTTGATCGGGACGACACTCGCTAATGCGGATAATTTTATCCATGGCAGTTATCCATTGAAGGGTAGCGATTGCGTCTCCCAAACCAGTCAGCTACGGCGGGTCACAACCCTTGAAGGACTTATAGTTGCAACCACCTCGGCCCCTCTTCCTAACATCAACTTTCACAGACCTTACCTCACTCGAATCCTCCCTCTCCCCTTCATCATCTTTCCTACTGCCTCCTCCTGCTCCTTCAGCAGTTCTTTCACGGCCTCCAGCAGACCCCTCTGGGTTCAAGTTCTTCACTGCAGTGGCTACAGCTTGCACAATAGCTGCTTGGATTAAGGGATCGAGTTGAACCCCTTCATTGTTATTAAGGTTTCCTCTAGCTGCACTTCCTTCTTTTTCCGTGACAGAAGCTGCCTCCACAGAAGGTCGTAGGTACCACGACGTCCAGTGCGACCTCCCGCTCCAACAACTGCCCAAGATCCAGCCATCGTATTCTGGAAAGGAAAACACAAACGTCATCACTCAAGGAACTATTTAGTACAAGGATAGTAAGGCTAACAGGTAATAACAGTGCCCAGCTGTGATTAGCTGATCACGTTACTTTCTGTGTCCTATACACTTCCCTTTATGAGTCTATTTGTACTGGTTCTACTTTAAACAGTTAATCCATCAAACATTCAGAAAATCCTATCCCTACGTACACATATCATTTCTTTAGCACTTAACCTAATCATTAACATACATATTTAACCATACACTTTACCTTTACTGAGCTTGCTTGAGTGGCACATGGCTATCTTGAACTAGCATCTTCTTTCATTTCTTACTTTAATCCCATTCTATGTTCGAGTCTAAGCATATAGGATGCATAAATCTCTCGAACTTTGCTCTGATACCAACTTGTAAGGCCCCGTTACCTGTACCTCACATTTGGGCGTTGGATTTACTCATAAACGCAGTTCTAAAGTCAGAGTTAATTAAAAACTTTCAAGGAATAATAAAATAGTCAACCATTCGTTACATTCATCCATAATTTTGTCATTTTAAAACATAACATAAAACATAGTGTCCAAACATCACGACAATTCTTCAGATGCCAGCCTCTTCAGTATTGCCATGTGTCTCCCTCAAGCCAACTGTCTCAGTCGATTAGCCTGCGTGCATACTAAAAGTCAGCTACGTTGAGTGAGTTCTAGTTAATCAGAAAACGTACAATACATTCACATACTTACATATGCACCCGAGGGTACTTACCTTCCTATTGTCTAACATACTTACATACTTTCATTCTTTCTTTCGTATTAACATACATACTCTCATTCATACACATACATTTTAAAGAGCCTTCCGCCCTATAACCTTCGCCGATATTATTAGGGCCGGTCCCCTACATTCGCCGATATTATTAGGGTCAGTTCCCTACATTCGCCGATATTATTAGGGTCGGTTCCCTACATTCGCCGATATTATTAGGGTCGGTTCCCTACATTCGCCGACATTATTAGGGTCGGTTCCCTTGTTCTATCTATGCATTTCGTACCTTTCTATACATTCATAATTATAACTTTCATACGTCCATACATCATCTATACATCATATATATGTCAATCATAACTTTATACTATCCCTTGACAGCACATGTAATATCCGAAGATCGTTCATGCATCGTCAAGCATTCATTCATACATAAATCACATAAGGCATACACTTACCACTTAAGGTAAGTGTATTAACCAATCACAACAAGTATGCACACAGCCCCGAAAACATAGCAAGGAAATGGGGCTAGAAAATCACCTGAATGCGGTTACGTTCACCGTTAATAGTTATTCCCTTCTTGATCTGTGCACGACTAACTTTTGATGTTTCTAGGTTACGGTTTAGCTCGATGTTCAATGATGATCTTGTATCTAGATTGAGTAATCACTATCTAGCGAAATCGGCTTGGTTTTGGCCTTGGATCCCGTTTCCTCTCTTGCGGCCGATTATGGGAGGTTTGTGTGTGTTATGGAGGTGTAGAGAGAATAAGATGGATAAGTTGGATGAAAATGGAAAGATTTAGGGTTTAAGGGGTATTTATACTCCCCTAAGCCCATGGACCTAAGGCCCATCTTTCTTTTTTAGTCCATGACTAATTCTCTCTAATTAGCCTACTTCTCTTTCCCTCTTTTATTATTTTATTTATTAATCCAAGCAAACTTTTTGTTTAAGAATAATATAAAATATTATTATTTGAAATTCGGGATGTTACAGTTTGTTACACGATTAAATATGATACACGTACGATACCAGTCGTCGATATAACGTTTTCCAAAAATTATATCATACAGTTTATAAAACAATGTTCATTATGTGTACCAAAAATTTATTTTTCAACACTTTTAGTCCATGAAATTTAATTAAGAGGGCGATAAAATAATTGTTTAACAACCATGAGTAGGAACATAAAGTTGAGCTTATCATGATCCAATATATATGAAATGCCTATGTTCACGCCATCCAGCAACACTTGAAGCTATTGGTTGAATGAAGAATTACTAAGGTTGGATGTAGTAGACAAGGCAGACAACCGTTGCTTTATATTGTATTTTGTTGTTTTTAGCTACTAGCTGAGTTGAAGTTGTTTCCATGGTCATGGACTGTTCGTTTTGCTGATAAAATAAAACTATTCAAGTCATAAGATTTGAACATACTATGTAAAGAAAGATAAAAGACAAGATGCTTTTCTCCATCTTCAAACTCAAAAGCGTCCAATATTAAGAGTGTGGTATGGCCTTCCAACAAGAATACATGGTATTTATAACGTTGTATACATGAGAAATATTTAGTCAACAATATTAATTGATTTCTTTGACGGTTGTTATGAATAATATTGTTTTTTCCCAAAATAGTTTTGTAGGGAAAAGTTATGACAAAATTAGTGTTAGTTTTAAATTATTTTCCAAAGGAGTGTACATTTTATAAAATTTTTTACTCATTCCCAATTTAATTGGATGACCTATATTTTTTAAAACAAAAGAAAAGCCTTTTAATATTTGAAAAATATGTTTAGTTTTTCTTTTTATTAAAGATATATATTTTAAATTCTTTTTATTCATTATTAAACCCAACTATATTTAAATGTTTTTTTAATCTAGTGTCTTTCACAATAAGATGTGGAACTCTCTTCTACACATTATTATTGCTAAAAATAATTTTACCTAAAATGGCTTCGTCATTTTAATATTTGTACTTTGCATATAACGTCAATCGCGATTACACAAACTTTATCGACTGTGATTGCAACAAATTCATATGCATAAGTTTTTTTTGTATTTTTTCTTTGTTGTCTCCAAATATGGTGATTCAATAAAGAACTTCATGTAACCTCTTAAAACTAAAACTAAGTATCACCATCATCCAAATATACAGAATGTCACCTATTATTGTAAGAATGTGTATATAGCATTTTATGTTGGAAATTTTTGGCTAATAAACATATTATTAACAATCTCAAAGAATAGAGATGAACGCGATCGATAAAATAAAATATGTGATTAAGAATATGATCTATGAAAAATGTGTTTCTTCCACATTGGTGAAATGGAAAATGGTTTGTCCCACATTTATAGAATAACAAACTCGTTAGCTCCTTGTAAGTAGGTTTGCTCACAAGGTTATATTCTTCTTGGACAAGACAAAACTGGTAGCATTAGAAAATGCCAGCACCTACCTCAGTGGAGTGTTTGACACGTGTCCGATGACACATCATTGATTATGGTTGTAATTAGGGCTAGAAATTTATACACGAGACACGAATACACGACACGTACCTACACGACTTTAACAGGTAACAGGTAAGACCTTAACAGGTTTCGCGTACTAAACAGCTGTTAGGTACCTGTGTTATTTTTAAAATTAAATAAATAAATAAATATATATATATATATATATAATATATATATAGTTATAACTCATATTAAAATATCCCTAACCCTAATTCTACCTTACAACTTACAGCCGTCACACACCAAAATCCTCTCACGCGGACATCACCAAAATCCGTCACCGGCCCTTCGCCGGCCGTCCCTCTCACGCCGCCATACAGCTCTCCGTATCCCCCACGCCGCCATACAGCTTTCCGCCTCTCACGAGAAGGAGAATCCGTCGCCGGCCCGTCACACACCAAAATCCGTCGCCGCCATACAGCTCTCCGACCTCCACCGTCGCGTCCAGCCATCCATACTCTCTCCGGCCTCCTATTTCGTTCATCATTCTTGGTAAGTTATTGTTTTGTTCATTTCATCATTCATTCAGGCTCCATCTTTAGGGCTGTTTTAGTTTAATTATTTAGATCGATTAATCTTTAGGGCTTTTTTAGTTTAATTATTTCACTTATTTGGTTGTGAACTTTTGATTTTAAAATCCATCTTTAGGGCTTTTTTTGTTTAAATTATTTCACTTATTTGGTTTTGAACTTTTGATTATAAAATCCATCTTTAGGGCTTTTTTAGTTTAATCATTTCACTTATTTGGTTTTGAACTATTGATTGCTCACATTTGTTAGTATTTACTATTTAGGTAATTATGTGCAACCCACAAAAGAAAGTGGAAAAGGCTAAGGATAAGAAAGCCAAAACAACGGTATGTTTGTTGATTCAACTATACTTATTTTGGTTCAAGTATGGTTTTATTTTTGTGTAACTTTATGTATTTTTTTCTTTAATCATTCTAGACGGAGAGTGATTCTCTCCGAATTGATTTAGAAGATGACTTCTCGATGGATAATTGACTATACTTATTTTGTGTGTAGGTTTGATCGCTTGGAATTGAAGATTTGAGAAGAAAGCCCAATTGAAACTTGGGAGCTTGGAACTTGATATTGTTTTCAATATATGTTTTGATTAGAATTCTTTGTGTTTTTGTCTTAAATTTGTTAAGTAGAATGGATTTATGTTTTATTTTAAGAAATTTATGAACTTTCGTCGACTTTTGTTTCTCTAAAAGGTTGTCAAATATGCGTTTCTAAACAGCTATTATCGTGTACTATCGTGTATTATCGTGTATACCAGGTATTAACAGCTTCGTGTTTGTGTTTGGGTTACAGGTACACGATAAGTTTTCGTGTCGTGTACAGGTATACCCATTTCGTGTTCGTGTCTTATCGTGTACGGGTATACACGATGTGCCAGCCCTAGTTGTAATAGATAGTGTGTGGAAAGATGAAGGATACAACTTTCAACACACATACATCACCACACCACGCACCACGATATAGTTCGGTTCATACGTCTACATCGCACGCCCAATATCCAGGTATAGTTCGGCTGCGAGGTTAATCCTAGCATTACGCACTGCTTCTGCTATTGTTCTCTAGGAGACAGATGGTGTTCACCAAGGTGACCCAAAATCTGTCTCAAGTGACCTCTTTAAAAGGGAAATCCTCGGTCAACACCCATTTTGTATTGCATTCTTTTATTTCTATAGTATTGTTTTCTTTATTTTTCATGTAATTTTATTTTTATTTAATGCTATTTTGGTTAATTTTGCACTTATATTGTAGTTAACATTAATGGAAATTTCATGTTAAAAATTTTTAGGCTTTAGATTTTTGAATGGTTTCAGTATTATATGATTAAGTTCGTTACACGATTAAATATGATACACGTACGATACCATTCGTTGATATAAAGTTTTCTAAAAATTATACCATACAGTTTATAAAAAAATGTTCAGTATGTGTACCAAAAGTTTATTTTTCAACACTTTTTGTCCATGAAATTTAATTAAGAGGGCGATAAAATCATTGTTTAACAACCATGAGTAGGAACATAAAGTTGAGCTTATCATGATCCAATATATATGAAATGCCTATGTTCACGCCATCCAGCAACACTTGAAGCTATTGGTTGAATGAAGAATTACTAAGGTTGGATGTAGTAGACCAGGCAGACAACCGTTGCTTTATATTGTATTTTGTTGTTTTTAGCTACTAGCTGAGTTGAAGTTGTTTCCATGGTCATGGACTGTTCGTTTTGCTGATAAAATAAAATATTCAATGCGTTTATGTTATGCATTGTTTGAATCTATTTTATCTCAGTTTTTTTATATATCAACCGTTCTTGTGTCAAATTGTAAGACTAGTAAACAAATTAGATAATAAAAATGTGTAAAAGATTATTGGGTATAAGTATTTTATAGAAAAGAAAAAAGAAAGATAACGGCACAGTATAGTTTGTTTTAAGATTAGCATATCAAAATAGTTCTTTAACTAATTCATTAAGGGTAAAAATGTAACTTAATTAGTGAATTCTAATGAAGCTCAGAAATATCTATAATTTAGAAAAGGAAAAATTTGTACATGATTTTAAAGGGTGGGTTGAATATGTAACAAAGTATATTAGGAAATGGGTATATGTAAATGCCCAATTGTAATGTATGCAAATTGGTTCTAACAAACTAATAACAAGTGACTCACTTTCTTGTTGGACAATATCATTAAGAATTACTGATGATTACACGTTAAGAAAGACTTATAGTTTTCTCCATTTCAAACACAAACACTATATTAATTAAGATTATTTTATCTTTTTTAGTAGCTACTTAAAATTGGGACATCCTGCTCCCGAGGAGCAACAAATACAAATAGTGCCCTGACATATTCGGTTTTGTATATCTTGACCTTGCGGTACCATAGTAACACAATCTGCGTTGCAAATCAGTTCATCACACAGATATGTTACGTGATCATGAGAATAACCACACAAATCAACACCTGGTTGTCAATAAAAAGATAAAAATAACAAACTACTGAGTAAATAAAGTTGTATATATATTAAATGAAGAAAATAGGTAAGTTTCAACAAAATATTACCATACTCCTTGCATTGTTCCTCGGGCCCGGCAACAATACAAGTCATAAGATTTGAACATACTATGTAAAGAAAGATAAAAGACAAGATGCTTTTCTCCATCTTCAAACTCAAAAGCGTCCAATATTAAGAGTGTGGTATGGCCTTCCAACAAGAATACATGGTATTTATAACGTTGTATACATGAGAAATATTTAGTCAACAATATTAATTGATTTCTTTGACGTTTGTTATTGAATAATATTGTTTTTTCCCAAAATAGTTTTGTAGGGAAAAGTTATGACAAAATTAGTGTTAGTTTTAAATTATTTTCCAAAAGAGTGTACATTTTATAAAATTTTTTACTCATTCCCAATTTAATTGGATGACCTATATTTTTTAAAACAAAAGAAAAGCCTTTTAATATTTGAAAAATATGTTTAGTTTTTCTTTTTATTAAAGATATATATTTTAAATTCTTTTTATTCATTATTAAACCCAACTATATTTAAATGTTTTTTTAATCTAGTGTCTTTCACAATAAGATGTGGAACTCTCTTCTACACATTATTATTGCTAAAAATAATTTTACCTAAAATGGCTTCGTCATTTTAATAGTTGTACTTTGCATATAACGTCAATCGTGATTACACAAACTTTATCGACTGTGATTGCAACAAATTCATATGCATAAGTTTTTTTTATTTTTTCTTTGTTGTCTCCAAATATGGTGATTCAAGAAAGAACTTCATGTAACCTCTTAAAACTAAAACTAAGTATCACCATCATCCAAATATACAGAATGTCACCTATTATTGTAAGAATGTGTATATAGCATTTTATGTTGGAAATTTTTGGCTAATAAACATATTATTAACAATCTCAAAGAATAGAGATGAACGCGATCGATAAAATAAAATATGTGATTAAGAATATGATCTATGAAAAATGTGTTTCTTCCACATTGGTGAAATGGAAAATGGTTTGTCCCACATTTATAGAATAAAAACTCGTTAGCTTCTTGTAAGTAGGTTTGCTCACAAGTTTATATTCTTCTTGGACAAGACAAAACTGGTAGCATTAGAAAATGCCAGCACCTACCTCAGTGGAGTGTTTGACACGTGTCCGATGACACATCATTGATTATGGTTGTAATTAGGGCTAGAAATTTATACACGAGACACGAATACACGACACGTACCTACACGACTTTAACAGGTAACAGGTAAGACCTTGACAGGTTTCGCGTACTAAACACATAGACACGAAATTACCTGTTAATTTTCGTGTCTAAACAGGTATAATACCTGTTTACCTGTTAGGTACCTGTGTTATTTTTAAAATTAAATAAATATATATATATATATAATATATATATAGTTATAACTCATATTAAAATATCCCTAACCCTAATTCTACCTTACAACTTACAGCCGTCACACACCAAAATCCTCTCACGCGGCCATCACCAAAATCCGTCACCGGTCCTTCGCCGGCCGTCCCTCTCAAGCCGCCATACAGCTCTCCGTACCTCCCACGCCGCCATACAGCTTTCCGCCTCTCACGAGAAGGAGAATCCGTCGCCGGCCCGTCACACACCAAAATCCGTCGCCGCCATACAGCTCTCCGACCTCCACCGTCGCGTCCAGCCATCCATACTCTCTCCGGCCTCCAATTTCGTTCATCATTCTTGGTAAGTTATTGTTTTGTTCATTTCATCATTCATTCAGGCTCCATCTTTAGGGCTGTTTTAGTTTAATTATTTAGATCGATTCATCTTTAGGATTTTTTAGTTTAATTATTTCACTTATTTGGTTGTGTACTTTTGATTTTAAAATCCATCTTTAGGGCTTTTTTAGTTTAAATTATTTCACTTATTTGGTTTTGAACTTTTGATTATAAAATCCATCTTTAGGGCTTTTTTAGTTTAATTATTTCACTTATTTGGTTTTGAACTATTGATTGCTCACATTTGTTAGTATTTACTATTTAGGTAATTATGAGCAACCCACAAAAGAAAGTGGAAAAGGCTAAGGATAAGAAAGCCAAAACAACGGTATGTTTGTTGATTCAACTATACTTATTTTGGTTCAAGTTTGGTTTTATTTTTGTGTAACTTTATGTATTTTTTTCTTTAGTCATTCTAGACGGAGAGTGATTCTCTCCAAATTGATTTAGAAGATGACTTCTCGATGGATAATTGACTATACTTATTTTGTGTGTAGGTTTGATCGCTTGGAATTGAAGATTTGAGAAGAAAGCCCAATTGAAACTTGGGAGCTTGGAACTTGATATTGTTTTCAATATATGTTTTGATTAGAATTCTATGTGTTTTTGTCTTAAATTTGTTAAGTAGAATGGATTTATGTTTTATTTTAAGAAATTTATGAACTTTCGTCGACTTTTGTTTCTCTAAAAGGTTGTCAAATATGCGTTTCTAAACAGCTATTATCGTGTACTATCGTGTATTATCGTGTATACCAGGTATTAACAGCTTCGTGTTCGTGTTTGGCTTACTGGTACACGATAAGTTTTCGTGTCGTGTACAGGTACACCCATTTCGTGTTCGTGTCTTATCGTGTACGGGTATACACGATGTGCCAGCCCTAGTTGTAATAGATAGTGTGTGGAAAGATGAAGGATACAACTTTCAACACACATACATCACCACACCACGCACCACGATATAGTTTGGTTCATACGTCTACATCGCACGCCCAATATCCAGGTATAGTTCGGCTGCCAGGTTAATCCTAGCATTACGCACTGCTTCTGCTATTGTTCTCTAGGAGACAGACGGTGTTCACCAAGGTGACCCAAAATCTGTCTCAAGTGACCTCTTTAAAAGGGAAATCCTCGGTCAACACCCATTTTGTATTGCATTCTTTTATTTCTATAGTATTGTTTTCTTTATTTTTCATGTAATTTTATTTTTATTTTATGCTATTTTGGTTAATTTTGCACTTGTATTGTAGTTAACATTAATGGAAATTTCATGTTAAAAATTTTTAGGCTTTAGATTTTTGAATGGTGGTTCTACATTTTCAACAAAATTCAGTATTATATGATTAAGTTCGTTACACGATTAAATATGATACACGTACGATACCATTCGTTGATATAAAGTTTTCTAAAAATTATACCATACAGTTTATAACAAAATGTTCAGTATGTGTACCAAAAGTTTATTTTTCAACACTTTTTGTCCATGAAATTTAATTAAGAGGGCGATAAAATCATTGTTTAACAACCATGAGTAGGAACATAAAGTTGAGCTTATCATGATCCAATATATATGAAATGCCTATGTTCACGCCATCCAGCAACACTTGAAGCTATTGGTTGAATGAAGAATTACTAAGGTTGGATGTAGTAGACCAGGCAGACAACCGTTGCTTTATATTGTATTTTGTTGTTTTTAGCTACTAGCTGAGTTGAAGTTGTTTCCATGGTCATGGACTGTTCGTTTTGCTGATAAAATAAAACTATTCAATGCGTTTATGTTATGCATTGTTTGAATCTATTTTATCTCAGTTTTTTTATATATCAACCGTTCTTGTGTCAAACTGTAAGACTAGTAAACAAATTAGATAATAAAAATGTGTAAAAGATTATTGGGTATAAGTATTTTATAGAAAAGAAAAAAGAAAGATAACGGCACAGTATAGTTTGTTTTAAGATTGGCATATCAAAATAGTTCTTTAACTAATTCATTAAGGGTAAAAAGGTAACTTAATTAGTGAATTCTAATGAAGCTCAGAAATATCTATAATTTAGAAAAGGAAAAATTTGTACATGATTTTAAAGGGTGGGTTGAATATGTAACAAAGTATATTAGGAAATGGGTATATGTAAATGCCCAATTGTAATGTATGCAAATTGGTTCTAACAAACTAATAACAAGTGACTCACTTTCTTGTTGGACAATATCATTAAGAATTACTGATGATTACACGTTAAGAAAGACTTATAGTTTTCTCCATTTCAAACACAAACACTATATTAATTAAGATTATTTTATCTTTTTTAGTAGCTACTTAAATATTGGGACATCCTGCTCCCGAGGAGCAACAAATACAAATAGTGCCCTGACATATTCGGTTTTGTATATCTTGACCTTGCGGTACCATAGTAACACAATCTGCGTTGCAAATCAGTTCATCACACGGATATGTTACGTGATCATGAGAATAACCACACAAATCAACACCTGGTTGTCAATAAAAAGATAAAAATAACAAACTACTGAGTAAATAAAGTTGTATATATATTAAATGAAGAAAATAGGTAAGTTTCAACAAAATATTACCATACTCCTTGCATTGTTCCTCGGGCCCGGCAACAATACAAGTCATAAGATTTGAACATACTATGTAAAGAAAGATAAAAGACAAGATGCTTTTCTCCATCTTCAAACTCAAAAGCGTCCAATATTAAGAGTGTGGTATGGCCTTCCAACAAGAATACATGGTATTTATAACGTTGTATACATGAGAAATATTTAGTCAACAATATTAATTGATTTCTTTGACGTTTGTTATTGAATAATATTGTTTTTTCCCAAAATAGTTTTGTAAGGAAAAGTTATGACAAAATTAGTGTTAGTTTTAAATTATTTTCCAAAAGAGTGTACATTTTATAAAATTTTTTACTCATTCCCAATTTAATTGGATGACCTATATTTTTTAAAACAAAAGAAAAGCCTTTTAATATTTGAAAAATATGTTTAGTTTTTCTTTTTATTAAAGATATATATTTTAAATTCTTTTTATTCATTATTAAACCCAACTATATTTAAATGTTTTTTTAATCTAGTGTCTTTCACAATAAGATGTGGAACTCTCTTCTACACATTATTATTGCTAAAAATAATTTTACCTAAAATGGCTTCGTCATTTTAATAGTTGTACTTTGCATATAACGTCAATCGTGATTACACAAACTTTATCGACTGTGATTGCAACAAATTCATATGCATAAGTTTTTTTTATTTTTTCTTTGTTGTCTCCAAATATGGTGATTCAAGAAAGAACTTCATGTAACCTCTTAAAACTAAAACTAAGTATCACCATCATCCAAATATACAGAATGTCACCTATTATTGTAAGAATGTGTATATAGCATTTTATGTTGGAAATTTTTGGCTAATAAACATATTATTAACAATCTCAAAGAATAGAGATGAACGCGATCGATAAAATAAAATATGTGATTAAGAATATGATCTATGAAAAATGTGTTTCTTCCACATTGGTGAAATGGAAAATGGTTTGTCCCACATTTATAGAATAACAAACTCGTTAGCTCCTTGTAAGTAGGTTTGCTCACAAGTTTATATTCTTCTTGGACAAGACAAAACTGGTAGCATTAGAAAATGCCAGCACCTACCTCAGTGGAGTGTTTGACACGTGTCCGATGACACATCATTGATTATGGTTGTAATTAGGGCTAGAAATTTATACACGAGACACGAATACACGACACGTACCTACACGACTTTAACAGGTAACAGGTAAGACCTTGACAGGTTTCGCGTACTAAACAGGTAGACACGAAATTACCTGTTAATTTTCGTGTCTAAACAGGTATAATACCTGTTTACCTGTTAGGTACCTGTGTTATTTTTAAAATTAAATAAATATATATATATATAATATATATATAGTTATAACTCATATTAAAATATCCCTAACCCTAATTCTACCTTACAACTTACAGCCGTCACACACCAAAATCCTCTCACGCGGCCATCACCAAAATCCGTCACCGGTCCTTCGCCGGCCGTCCCTCTCATGCCGCCATACAGCTCTCCGTACCTCCCACGCCGCCATACAGCTTTCCGCCTCTCACGAGAAGGAGAATCCGTCGCCGGCCCGTCACACACCAAAATCCGTCGCCGCCATACAGCTCTCCGACCTCCACCGTCGCGTCCAGCCATCCATACTCTCTCCGGCCTCCAATTTCGTTCATCATTCTTGGTAAGTTATTGTTTTGTTCATTTCATCATTCATTCAGGCTCCATCTTTAGGGCTGTTTTAGTTTAATTATTTAGATCGATTCATCTTTAGGATTTTTTAGTTTAATTATTTCACTTATTTGGTTGTGAACTTTTGATTTTAAAATCCATCTTTAGGGCTTTTTTAGTTTAAATTATTTCACTTATTTGGTTTTGAACTTTTGATTATAAAATCCATCTTTAGGGCTTTTTTAGTTTAATTATTTCACTTATTTGGTTTTGAACTATTGATTGCTCACATTTGTTAGTATTTACTATTTAGGTAATTATGAGCAACCCACAAAAGAAAGTGGAAAAGGCTAAGGATAAGAAAGCCAAAACAACGGTATGTTTGTTGATTCAACTATACTTATTTTGGTTCAAGTTTGGTTTTATTTTTGTGTAACTTTATGTATTTTTTTCTTTAGTCATTCTAGACGGAGAGTGATTCTCTCCAAATTGATTTAGAAGATGACTTCTCGATGGATAATTGACTATACTTATTTTGTGTGTAGGTTTGATCGCTTGGAATTGAAGATTTGAGAAGAAAGCCCAATTGAAACTTGGGAGCTTGGAACTTGATATTGTTTTCAATATATGTTTTGATTAGAATTCTATGTGTTTTTGTCTTAAATTTGTTAAGTAGAATGGATTTATGTTTTATTTTAAGAAATTTATGAACTTTCGTCGACTTTTGTTTCTCTAAAAGGTTGTCAAATATGCGTTTCTAAACAGCTATTATCGTGTACTATCGTGTATTATCGTGTATACCAGGTATTAACAGCTTCGTGTTCGTGTTTGGCTTACTGGTACACGATAAGTTTTCGTGTCGTGTACAGGTACACCCATTTCGTGTTCGTGTCTTATCGTGTAAAGGTATACACGATGTGCCAGCCCCAGTTGTAATAGATAGTGTGTGGAAAGATGAAGGATACAACTTTCAACACACATACATCACCACACCACGCACCACGATATAGTTTGGTTCATACGTCTACATCGCACGCCCAATATCCAGGTATAGTTCGGCTGCTAGGTTAATCCTAGCATTACGCACTGCTTCTGCTATTGTTCTCTAGGAGACAGACAGTGTTCACCAAGGTGACCCAAAATCTGTCTCAAGTGACCTCTTTAAAAGGGAAATCCTCGGTCAACACCCATTTTGTATTGCATTCTTTTATTTCTATAGTATTGTTTTCTTTATTTTTCATGTAATTTTATTTTTATTTTATGCTATTTTGGTTAATTTTGCACTTGTATTGTAGTTAACATTAATGGAAATTTCATGTTAAAAATTTTTAGGCTTTAGATTTTTGAATGGTGGTTCTACATTTTCAACAAAATTCAGTATTATATGATTAAGTTCGTTACACGATTAAATATGATACACGTACGATACCATTCGTTGATATAAAGTTTTCTAAAAATTATACCATACAGTTTATAAAAAAATGTTCAGTATGTGTACCAAAAGTTTATTTTTCAACACTTTTTGTCCATGAAATTTAATTAAGAGGGCGATAAAATCATTGTTTAACAACCATGAGTAGGAACATAAAGTTGAGCTTATCATGATCCAATATATATGAAATGCCTATGTTCACGCCATCCAGCAACACTTGAAGCTATTGGTTGAATGAAGAATTACTAAGGTTGGATGTAGTAGACCAGGCAGACAACCGTTGCGTTATATTGTATTTTGTTGTTTTTAGCTACTAGCTGAGTTGAAGTTGTTTCCATGGTCATGGACTGTTCGTTTTGCTGATAAAATAAAACTATTCAATGCGTTTATGTTATGCATTGTTTGAATCTATTTTATCTCAGTTTTTTTATATATCAACCGTTCTTGTGTCAAACTGTAAGACTAGTAAACAAATTAGATAATAAAAATGTGTAAAAGATTATTGGGCATAAGTATTTTATAGAAAAGAAAAAAGAAAGATAACGGCACAGTATAGTTTGTTTTAAGATTGGCATATCAAAATAGTTCTTTAACTAATTCATTAAGGGTAAAAAGGTAACTTAATTAGTGAATTCTAATGAAGCTCAGAAATATCTATAATTTAGAAAAGGAAAAATTTGTACATGATTTAAAGGGTGGGTTGAATATGTAACAAAGTATATTAGGAAATGGGTATATGTAAATGCCCAATTGTAATGAATGCAAATTGGTTCTAACAAACTAATAACAAGTGACTCACTTTCTTGTTGGACAATATCATTAAGAATTACTGATGATTACACGTTAAGAAAGACTTATAGTTTTCTCCATTTCAAACACAAACACTATATTAATTAAGATTATTTTATCTTTTTTAGTAGCTACTTAAATATTGGGACATCCTGCTCCCGAGGAGCAACAAATACAAATAGTGCTCTGACATATTCGGTTTTGTATATCTTGACCTTGCGGTACCATAGTAACACAATCTGCGTTGCAAATCAGTTCATCACACGGATATGTTACGTGATCATGAGAATAACCACACAAATCAACACCTGGTTGTCAATAAAAAGATAAAAATAACAAACTACTGAGTAAATAAAGTTGTATATATATTAAATGAAGAAAATAGGTAAGTTTCAACAAAATATTACCATACTCCTTGCATTGTTCCTCGGGCCCGGCAACAATACAAGTCATAAGATTTGAACATACTATGTAAAGAAAGATAAAAGACAAGATGCTTTTCTCCATCTTCAAACTCAAAAGCGTCCAATATTAAGAGTGTGGTATGGCCTTCCAACAAGAATACATGGTATTTATAACGTTGTATACATGAGAAATATTTAGTCAACAATATTAATTGATTTCTTTGACGTTTGTTATTGAATAATATTGTTTTTTCCCAAAATAGTTTTGTAGGGAAAAGTTATGACAAAATTAGTGTTAGTTTTAAATTATTTTCCAAAAGAGTGTACATTTTATAAAATTTTTTACTCATTCCCAATTTAATTGGATGACCTATATTTTTTAAAACAAAAGAAAAGCCTTTTAATATTTGAAAAATATGTTTAGTTTTTCTTTTTATTAAAGATATATATTTTAAATTCTTTTTATTCATTATTAAACCCAACTATATTTAAATGTTTTTTTAATCTAGTGTCTTTCACAATAAGATGTGGAACTCTCTTCTACACATTATTATTGCTAAAAATAATTTTACCTAAAATGGCTTCGTCATTTTAATAGTTGTACTTTGCATATAACGTCAATCGTGATTACACAAACTTTATCGACTGTGATTGCAACAAATTCATATGCATAAGTTTTTTTTTATTTTTTCTTTGTTGTCTCCAAATATGGTGATTCAAGAAAGAACTTCATGTAACCTCTTAAAACTAAAACTAAGTATCACCATCATCCAAATATACAGAATGTCACCTATTATTGTAAGAATGTGTATATAGCATTTTATGTTGGAAATTTTTGGCTAATAAACATATTATTAACAATCTCAAAAAATAGAGATGACCGCGATCGATAAAATAAAATATGTGATTAAGAATATGATCTATGAAAAATGTGTTTCTTCCACATTGGTGAAATGGAAAATGGTTTGTCCCACATTTATAGAATAACAAACTCGTTAGCTCCTTGTAAGTAGGTTTGCTCACAAGTTTATATTCTTCTTGGACAAGACAAAACTGGTAGCTTTAGAAAATGCCAGCACCTACCTCAGTGGAGTGTTTGACACGTGTCCGATGACACATCATTGATTATGGTTGTAATTAGGGCTAGAAATTTATACACGAGACACGAATACACGACACGTACCTACACGACTTTAACAGGTAACAGGTAAGACCTTGACAGGTTTCGCGTACTAAACAGGTAGACACGAAATTACCTGTTAATTTTCGTGTCTAAACAGGTATAATACCTGTTTACCTGTTAGGTACCTGTGTTATTTTTAAAATTAAATAAATATATATATATATATAATATATATATAGTTATAACTCATATTAAAATATCCCTAACCCTAATTCTACCTTACAACTTACAGCCGTCACACACCAAAATCCTCTCACGCGGCCATCACCAAAATCCGTCACCGGTCCTTCGCCGGCCGTCCCTCTCATGCCGCCATACAGCTCTCCGTACGTCCCACGCCGCCATACAGCTTTCCGCCTCTCACGAGAAGGAGAATCCGTCGCCGGCCCGTCACACACCAAAATCCGTCGCCGCCATACAGCTCTCCGACCTCCACCGTCGCGTCCAGCCATCCATACTCTCTCCGGCCTCCAATTTCGTTCATCATTCTTGGTAAGTTATTGTTTTGTTCATTTCATCATTCATTCAGGCTCCATCTTTAGGGCTGTTTTAGTTTAATTATTTAGATCGATTCATCTTTAGGATTTTTTAGTTTAATTATTTCACTTATTTGGTTGTGAACTTTTGATTTTAAAATCCATCTTTAGGGCTTTTTTAGTTTAAATTATTTCACTTATTTGGTTTTGAACTTTTGATTATAAAATCCATCTTTAGGGCTTTTTTAGTTTAATTATTTCACTTATTTGGTTTTGAACTATTGATTACTCACATTTGTTAGTATTTACTACTTAGGTAATTATGAGCAACCCACAAAAGAATGTGGAAAAGGCTAAGGATAAGAAAGCCAAAACAACGGTATGTTTGTTGATTCAACTATACTTATTTTGGTTCAAGTTTGGTTTTATTTTTGTGCAACTTTATGTATTTTTTTCTTTAGTCATTCTAGACGGAGAGTGATTCTCTCCAAATTGATTTAGAAGATGACTTCTCGATGGATAATTGACTATACTTATTTTGTGTGTAGGTTTGATCGCTTGGAATTGAAGATTTGAGAAGAAAGCCCAATTGAAACTTGGGAGCTTGGAACTTGATATTGTTTTCAATATATGTTTTGATTAGAATTCTATGTGTTTTTGTCTTAAATTTGTTAAGTAGAATGGATTTATGTTTTATTTTAAGAAATTTATGAACTTTCGTCGACTTTTGTTTCTCTAAAAGGTTGTCAAATATGCGTTTCTAAACAGCTATTATCGTGTACTATCGTGTATTATCGTGTATACCAGGTATTAACAGCTTCGTGTTCGTGTTTGGCTTACTGGTACACGATAAGTTTTCGTGTCGTGTACAGGTACACCCATTTCGTGTTCGTGTCTTATCGTGTACGGGTATACACGATGTGCCAGCCCTAGTTGTAATAGATAGTGTGTGGATAGATGAAGGATACAACTTTCAACACACATACATCACCACACCACGCACCACGATATAGTTTGGTTCATACGTCTACATCGCACGCCCAATATCCAGGTATAGTTCGGCTGCCAGGTTAATCCTAGCATTACGCACTGCTTCTGCTATTGTTCTCTAGGAGACAGACGGTGTTCACCAAGGTGACCCAAAATCTGTCTCAAGTGACCTCTTTAAAAGGGAAATCCTCAGTCAACACCCATTTTGTATTGCATTCTTTTATTTCTATAGTATTGTTTTCTTTATTTTTCATGTAATTTTATTTTTATTTTATGCTATTTTGGTTAATTTTGCACTTGTATTGTAGTTAACATTAATGGAAATTTCATGTTAAAAATTTTTAGGCTTTAGATTTTTGAATGGTGGTTCTACATTTTCAACAAAATTTAGTATTATATGATTATGTTCGTTACACGATTAAATATGATACACATACGATACCATTCGTTGATATAAAGTTTTCTAAAAATTATACCATACAGTTTATAAAAAAATTTTCAGTATGTGTACCAAAAGTTTATTTTTCAACACTTTATGTCCATGAAATTTAATTAAGAGGGCGATAAAATCATTGTTTAACAACCATGAGTAGGAACATAAAGTTGAGCTTATCATGATCCAATATATATGAAATGCCTATGTTCACGCCATCCAGCAACACTTGAAGCTATTGGTTGAATGAAGAATTACTAAGGTTGGATGTAGTAGACCAGGCAGACAACCGTTGCTTTATATTGTATTTTGTTGTTTTTAGCTACTAGCTGAGTTGAAGTTGTTTCCATGGTCATGGACTGTTCGTTTTGCTGATAAAATAAAACTATTCAATGCGTTTATGTTATGCATTGTTTGAATCTATTTTATCTCAGTTTTTTATATATCAACCGTTCTTGTGTCAAACTGTAAGACTAGTAAACAAATTAGATAATAAAAATGTGTAAAAGATTATTGGGTATAAGTATTTTATAGAAAAGAAAAAAGAAAGATAACGGCACAGTATAGTTTGTTTTAAGATTGGCATATCAAAATAGTTCTTTAACTAATTCATTAAGGGTAAAAAGGTAACTTAATTAGTGAATTCTAATGAAGCTCAGAAATATCTATAATTTAGAAAAGGAAAAATTTGTACATGATTTAAAGGGTGGGTTGAATATGTAACAAAGTATATTAGGAAATGGGTATATGTAAATGCCCAATTGTAATGAATGCAAATTGGTTCTAACAAACTAATAACAAGTGACTCACTTTCTTGTTGGACAATATCATTAAGAATTACTGATGATTACACGTTAAGAAAGACTTATAGTTTTCTCCATTTCAAACACAAACACTATATTAATTAAGATTATTTTATCTTTTTTAGTACCTACTTAAATATTGGGACATCCTGCTCCTGAGGAGCAACAAATACAAATAGTGCCCTGACATATTCGGTTTTGTATATCTTGACCTTGCGGTACCATAGTAACACAATCTGCGTTGCAAATCAGTTCATCACACGGATATGTTACGTGATCATGAGAATAACCACACAAATCAACACCTGGTTGTCAATAAAAAGATAAAAATAACAAACTACTGAGTAAATAAAGTTGTATATATATTAAATGAAGAAAATAGGTAAGTTTCAACAAAATATTACCATACTCCTTGCATTGTTCCTCGGGCCCGGCAACAATACAAGTCATAAGATTTGAACATACTATGTAAAGAAAGATAAAAGACAAGATGCTTTTCTCCATCTTCAAACTCAAAAGCGTCCAATATTAAGAGTGTGGTATGGCCTTCCAACAAGAATACATGGTATTTATAACGTTGTATACATGAGAAATATTTTAGTCAACAATATTAATTGATTTCTTTGACGTTTGTTATTGAATAATATTGTTTTTTCCCAAAATAGTTTTGTAGGGAAAAGTTATGACAAAATTAGTGTTAGTTTTAAATTATTTTCCAAAAGAGTGCACATTTTATAAAATTTTTTACTCATTCCCAATTTAATTGGATGACCTATATTTTTTAAAACAAAAGAAAAGCCTTTTAATATTTGAAAAATATGTTTAGTTTTTCTTTTTATTAAAGATATATATTTTAAATTCTTTTTATTCATTATTAAACCCAACTATATTTAAATGTTTTTTTAATCTAGTGTCTTTCACAATAAGATGTGGAACTCTCTTCTACACATTATTATTGCTAAAAATAATTTTACCTAAAATGGCTTCGTCATTATGATAGTTGTACTTTGCATATAACGTCAATCGCGATTACACAAACTTTATCGACTGTGATTGCAACAAATTCATATGCATAAGTTTTTTTTTATTTTTTCTTTGTTGTCTCCCAATATGGTGATTCAAGAAAGAACTTCATGTAACCTCTTAAAACTAAAACTAAGTATCACCATCATCCAAATATACAGAATGTCACCTATTATTGTAAGAATGTGTATATAGCATTTTATGTTGGAAATTTTTGGCTAATAAACATATTATTAACAATCTCAAAGAATAGAGATGAACGCGATCGATAAAATAAAATATGTGATTAAGAATATGATCTATGAAAAATGTGCTTCTTCCACATTGGTGAAATGGAAAATGGTTTGTTCCACATTTATAGAATAACAAACTCGTTAGCTCCTTGTAAGTAGGTTTGCTCACAAGGTTATATTCTTCTTGGACAAGACAAAACTGGTAGCATTAGAAAATGCCAGCACCTACCTCAGTGGAGTGTTTGACACGTGTCCGATGACACATCATTGATTATGGTTGTAATTAGGGTTAGAAATTTATACACGAGACACGAATACATGACACGTACCTACACGACTTTAACAGGTAACAGGTAAGACCTTAACAGGTTTCGCGTACTAAACAGGTAGACACGAAATTACCTGTTAATTTTCGTGTCTAAACAGGTATAATACCTGTTTACCTGTTAGGTACCAGTGTTATTTTTAAAATTAAATAAATATATATATATAATATATATATAGTTATAACTCATATTAAAATATCCCTAACCCTAATTCTACCTTACAACTTACAGCCGTCACACACCAAAATCCTCTCACGCGGCCATCACCAAAATCCGTCACCGGTCCTTCGCCGGCCGTCCCTCTCACGCCGCCATACAGCTCTCCGTACCTCCCACGCCGCCATACAGCTTTCCGCCTCTCTCGAGAAGGAGAATCCGTCGCCGGCCCGTCACACACCAAAATCCGTCGCCGCCATACAGCTCTCCGACCTCCACCGTCGCGTCCAGCCATCCATACTCTCTCCGGCCTCCAATTTCGTTCATCATTCTTGGTAAGTTATTGTTTTGTTCATTTCATCATTCATTCAGGCTCCGTCTTTAGGGCTGTTTTAGTTTAATTATTTAGATCGATTCATCTTTAGGGCTTTTTTAGTTTAATTATTTCACTTATTTGGTTGTGAACTTTTGATTTTAAAATCCATCTTTAGGGCTTTTTTAGTTTAAATTATTTCACTTATTTGGTTTTGAACTTTTGATTATACAATCCATCTTTAGGGCTTTTTTAGTTTAATTATTTCACTTATTTGGTTTTGAACTATTGATAACTCACATTTGTTAGTATTTACTATTTAGGTAATTATGAGCAACCCACAAAAGAAAGTGGGAAAGGCTAAGGATAAGAAAGCCAAAACAACGGTATGTTTGTTGATTCAACTATACTTATTTTGGTTCACGTATGGTTTTATTTTTGTGTAACTTTATGTATTTTTTTCTTTAATCATTCTAGACGGAGAGTGATTCTCTCCAAATTGATTTAGAAGATGACTTCTCGATGGATAATTGACTATACTTATTTTGTGTGTAGGTTTGATCGCTTGGAATTGAAGATTTGAGAAGAAAGCCCAATTGAAACTTGGGAGCTTGGAACTTGATATTGTTTTCAATATATGTTTTGATTAGAATTCTATGTGTTTTTGTCTTAAATTTGTTAAGTAGAATGGATTTATGTTTTATTTTAAGAAATTTATGAACTTTCGTCGACTTTTGTTTCTCTAAAAGGTTGTCAAATATGCGTTTCTAAACAGCTATTATCGTGTACTATCGTGTATTATCGTGTATACCAGGTATTAACAGCTTCGTGTTCGTGTTTGGGTTACACGTACACGATAAGTTTTCGTGTCGTGTACAGGTATACCCATTTCGTGTTCGTGTCTTATCGTGTACGGGTATACACGATGTGCCAGCCCTAGTTGTAATAGATAGTGTGTGGAAAGATGAAGGATACAACTTTCAACACACATACATCACCACACCACGCACCACGATATAGTTCGGTTCATACGTCTACATCGCACGCCAAATATCCAGGTATAGTTCGGCTGACAGGTTAATCCTAGCACATGCTTCTGCTATTGTTCTCTAGGAGACAGACGGTGTTCACCAAGGTGACCCAAAATCTGTCTCAAGTGACCTCTTTAAAAGGGAAATCCTCGGTCAACACCCATTTTGTATTGCATTCTTTTATTTCTATTGTATTGTTTTCTTTATTTTTCATGTAATTTTATTTTTATTTAATGCTATTTTGGTTAATTTTGCACTTGTATTGTAGTTAACATTAATGGAAATTTCATGTTAAAAATTTTTAGGCTTTAGATTTTTGAATGGTGGTTCTACATTTTCAACAAAATTCAGTATTATATGATTAAGTTCGTTACACGATTAAATATGATACACGTACGATACCATTCGTTGATATAAAGTTTTCTAAAAATTATACCATACAGTTTATAAAAAAATGTTCAGTATGTGTACCAAAAGTTTATTTTTCAACACTTTTTGTCCATGAAATTTATTTAAGAGGGCGATAAAATCATTGTTTAACAACCATGAGTAGGAAAATAAAGTTGAGCTTATCATGATCCAATATATATGAAATGCCTATGTTCACGCCATCCAGCAACACTTGAAGCTATTGGTTGAATGAAGAATTACTAAGGTTGGATGTAGTAGACCAGGCAGACAACCGTTGCTTTATATTGTATTTTGTTGTTTTTAGCTACTAGCTGAGTTGAAGTTGTTTCCATGGTCATGGACTGTTCGTTTTGCTGATAAAATAAAACTATTCAATGCGTTTATGTTATTCATTGTTTGAATCTATTTTATCTCAGTTTTTTTATATATCAACCGTTCTTGTGTCAAAATGAAGACTAGTAAACAAATTAGATAATAAAAATGTGTAAAAGATTATTGGGTATAAGTATTTTATAGAAAAGAAAAAAGAAAGATAACGGCACAGTATAGTTTGTTTTAAGATTGGCATATCAAAATAGTTCTTTAACTAATTCATTAAGGGTAAAAAGGTAACTTAATTAGTGAATTCTAATGAAGCTCAGAAATATCTGTAATTTAGAAAAGGAAAAATTTGTACATGATTTTAAAGGGTGGGTTGAATATGTAACAAAGTATATTAGGAAATGGGTATATGTAAATGCCCAATTGTAATGTATGCAAATTGGTTCTAACAAACTAATAACAAGTGACTCACATTCTTGTTGGACAATATCATTAAGAATTACTGATGATTACACGTTAAGAAAGACTTATAGTTTTCTCCGTTTCAAACACAAACACTATATTAATTAAGATTATTTTATCTTTTTTAGTAGCTACTTAAATATTGGGACATCCTGCTCCTGAGGAGCAACAAATACAAATAGTGCCCTGACATATTCGGTTTTGTATATCTTGACCTTGCGGTACCATAGTAACACAATCTGCGTTGCAAATCAGTTCATCACACGGATATGTTACGTGATCATGAGAATAACCACACAAATCAACACCTGGTTGTCAATAAAAAGATAAAAATAACAAACTACTGAGTAAATAAAGTTGTATATATATTAAATGAAGAAAATAGGTAAGTTTCAACAAAATATTACCATACTCCTTGCATTGTTCCTCGGGCCCGGCAACAACACAAGTCATAAGATTTGAACATACTATGTAAAGAAAGATAAAAGACAAGATGCTTTTCTCCATCTTCAAATTCAAAAGAGTCCAATATTAAGAGTGTGGTATGGCCTTCCAACAAGAATACATGGTATTTATAACGTTGTATACATGAGAAATATTTAGTCAACAATATTAATTGATTTCTTTGACGCTTGTTATTGAATAATATTGTTTTTTCCCAAAATAGTTTTGTAGGGAAAAGTTATGACAAAATTAGTGTTAGTTTTAAATTATTTTCCAAAAGAGTGCACATTTTATAAAATTTTTTACTCATTCCTAATTTAATTGGATGACCTATATTTTTTAAAACAAAAGAAAAGCCTTTTAATATTTGAAAAATATGTTTAGTTTTTCTTTTTATTAAAGATATATATTTTAAATTCTTTTTATTCATTATTAAACCCAACTATATTTAAATGTTTTTTTAATCTAGTGTCTTTCACAATAAGATGTGGAACTCTCTTCTACACATTATTATTGCTAAAAATAATTTTACCTAAAATGGCTTCGTCATTTTAATAGTTGTACTTTGCATATAACGTCAATCGCGATTACACAAACTTTATCGACTGTGATTGCAACAAATTCATATGCATAAGTTTTTTCTATTTTTTCTTTGTTGTCTCCAAATATGGTGATTCAAGAAAGAACTTCATATAACCTCTTAAAACTAAAACTAAGTATCACCATCATCCAAATATACAGAATGTCACCTATTATTGTAAGAATGTGTATATAGCATTTTATGTTGGAAATTTTTGGCTAATAAACATATTATTAACAATCTCAAAGAATAGAGATGAACGCGATCGATAAAATAAAATATGTGATTAAGAATATGATCTACGAAAATTGTGTTTCTTCCACATTGGTGAAATGGAAAATGGTTTGTCCCACATTTATAGAATAACAAACTCGTTAGCTCCTTGTAAGTAGGTTTACTCACAAGGTTTTATTCTTCTTGGACAAGACAAAACTGGTAGCATTAGAAAATGCCAGCACCTACCTCAGTGGAGTGTTTGACACGTGTCCGATGACACATCATTGGTTATGGTTGTAATTAGGGCTAGAAATTTATACACGAGACACGAATACACGACACGTACCTACACGACTTTAACAGGTAACAGGTAAGACCTTAACAGGTTTCGCGTACATGATTTTAAAGGGTGGGTTGAATATGTAACAAAGTATATTAGGAAATGGGTATATGTAAATGCCCAATTGTAATGTATGCAAATTGGATCTAACAAACTAATAACAAGTGACTCACATTCTTGTTGGACAATATCATTAAGAATTACTGATGATTACACGTTAAGAAAGACTTATAGTTTTCTCCGTTTCAAACACAAACACTATATTAATTAAGATTATTTTATCTTTTTTAGTAGCTACTTAAATATTGGGACATCCTGCTCCTGAGGAGCAACAAATACAAATAGTGCCCTGACATATTCGGTTTTGTATATCTTGACCTTGCGGTACCATAGTAACACAATCTGCGTTGCAAATCAGTTCATCACACGGATATGTTACGTGATCATGAGAATAACCACACAAATCAACACCTGGTTGTCAATAAAAAGATAAAAATAACAAACTACTGAGTAAATAAAGTTGTATATATATTAAATGAAGAAAATAGGTAAGTTTCAACAAAATATTACCATACTCCTTGCATTGTTCCTCGGGCCCGGCAACAACACAAGTCATAAGATTTGAACATACTATGTAAAGAAAGATAAAAGACAAGATGCTTTTCTCCATCTTCAAATTCAAAAGAGTCCAATATTAAGAGTGTGGTATGGCCTTCCAACAAGAATACATGGTATTTATAACGTTGTATACATGAGAAATATTTAGTCAACAATATTAATTGATTTCTTTGACGCTTGTTATTGAATAATATTGTTTTTTCCCAAAATAGTTTTGTAGGGAAAAGTTATGACAAAATTAGTGTTAGTTTTAAATTATTTTCCAAAAGAGTGCACATTTTATAAAATTTTTTACTCATTCCTAATTTAATTGGATGACCTATATTTTTTAAAACAAAAGAAAAGCCTTTTAATATTTGAAAAATATGTTTAGTTTTTCTTTTTATTAAAGATATATATTTTAAATTCTTTTTATTCATTATTAAACCCAACTATATTTAAATGTTTTTTTAATCTAGTGTCTTTCACAATAAGATGTGGAACTCTCTTCTACACATTATTATTGCTAAAAATAATTTTACCTAAAATGGCTTCGTCATTTTAATAGTTGTACTTTGCATATAACGTCAATCGCGATTACACAAACTTTATCGACTGTGATTGCAACAAATTCATATGCATAAGTTTTTTCTATTTTTTCTTTGTTGTCTCCAAATATGGTGATTCAAGAAAGAACTTCATGTAACCTCTTAAAACTAAAACTAAGTATCACCATCATCCAAATATACAGAATGTCACCTATTATTGTAAGAATGTGTATATAGCATTTTATGTTGGAAATTTTTGGCTAATAAACATATTATTAACAATCTCAAAGAATAGAGATGAACTCGATCGATAAAATAAAATATGTGATTAAGAATATGATCTATGAAAAATGTGTTTCTTCCACATTGGTGAAATGGAAAATGGTTTGTCCCACATTTATAGAATAACAAACTCGTTAGCTCCTTGTAAGTAGGTTTACTCACAAGGTTTTATTCTTCTTGGACAAGACAAAACTGGTAGCATTAGAAAATGCCAGCACCTACCTCAGTGGAGTGTTTGACACGTGTCCGATGACACATCATTGGTTATGGTTGTAATTAGGGCTAGAAATTTATACACGAGACACGAATACACGACACGTACCTACACGACTTTAACAGGTAACAGGTAAGACCTTAACAGGTTTCGCGTACTAAACAGGTAGACACGAAATTAACTGTTAATTTTCGTGTCTAAACAGGTATAATACCTGTTTACCTGTTAGGTACCTGTGTTATTTTTAAAATTAAATAAATATATATATAGTTATAACTCATATTAAAATATCCCTAACCCTAATTCTACCTTACAACTTACAGCCGTCACACACCAAAATCCTCTCACGCGGCCATCACCAAAATCCGTCACCGGCCCTTCGCCGGCCGTCCCTCTCACGCCGCCATACTGCTCTCCGTACCTCCCACGCCGCCATCCAGCTTTCCGCCTCTCACGAGAAGGAGAATCCGTCGCCGGCCCGTCACACACCAAAATCCGTCGCCGCCATACAGCTCTCCGACCTCCACCGTCGCGTCCAGCCATCCATACTCTCTCCGGCCTCCAATTTCGTTCATCATTCTTGGTAAGTTATTGTTTTGTTCATTTCATCATTCATTCAGGCTCCATCTTTAGGGCTGTTTTAGTTTAATTATTTAGATCGATTCATCTTTAGGGCCTTTTTAGTTTAATTATTTCACTTATTTGGTTGTGAACTTTTGATTTTAAAATCCATCTTTAGGGCTTTTTTAGTTTAAATTATTTCACTTATTTGGTTTTGAACTTTTGATTATAAAATCCATCATTAGGGCTTTTTTAGTTTAATTATTTCACTTATTTGGTTTTGTACTATTGATTGCTCACATTTGTTAGTATTTACTATTTAGGTAATTATGAGCAACCCACAAAAGAAAGTGGAAAAGGCTAAGGATAAGAAAGCCAAAACAACGGTATGTTTGTTGATTCAACTATACTTATTTTGGTTCAAGTTTGGTTTTATTTTTGTGTAACTTTATGTATTTTTTTCTTTAATCATTCTAGACGGAGAGTGATTCTCTCCAAATTGATTTAGAAGATGACTTCTCGATGGATAATTGACTATACTTATTTTGTGTGTAGGTTTGATCGCTTGGAATTGAAGATTTGAGAAGAAAGCCCAATTGAAACTTGGGAGCTTGGAACTTGATATTGTTTTCAATATATGTTTTGATTAGAATTCTATGTGTTTTTGTCTTAAATTTGTTAAGTAGAATGGATTTATGTTTTATTTTAAGAAATTTATGAACTTTCGTCGGCTTTTGTTTCTCTAAAAGGTTGTCAAATATGCGTTTCTAAACAGCTATTATCGTGTACTATCGTGTTATCGTGTATACCAGGTATTAACAGGTTCGTGTTCGTGTTTGGGTTACAGGTACACGATAAGTTTTCGTGTCGTGTACAGGTATACCCATTTCGTGTTCGTGTCTTATCGTGTACGGGTATACACGATGTGACAGCCCTAGTTGTAATAGATAGTGTGTGGAAAGATGAAGGATACAACTTTCAACACACATACATCACCACACCACGCACCACGATATAGTTCGGTTCATACGTCTACATCGCACGCCCAATATCCTGGTATAGTTCGGCTGCCAGGTTAATCCTAGCATTACGCACTGCTTCTGCTATTGTTCTCTAGGAGACAGACGGTGTTCACCAAGGTGACCCAAAATCTGTCTCAAGTGACCTCTTTAAAAGGGAAATCCTCGGTCAACACCCATTTTGTATTGCATTCTTTTATTTCTATTGTATTGTTTTCTTTATTTTTCATGTAATTTTATTTTTATTTAATGCTATTTTGGTTAATTTTGCACTTGTATTGTAGTTAACATTAATGGAAATTTCATGTTAAAAATTTTTAGGCTTTAGATTTTTGAATGGTGGTTCTACATTTTCAACAAAATTCAGTATTATATGATTAAGTTCGTTACACGATTAAATATGATACACGTACGATACCATTCGTCGATATAAAGTTTTCTAAAAATTATACCATACAGTTTATAAAAAAATGTTCAGTATGTGTACCAAAAGTTTATTTTTCAACACTTTTTGTCCATGAAATTTAATTAAGAGGGCGATAAAATCATTGTTTAACAACCATGAGTAGGAACATAAAGTTGAGCTTATCATGATCCAATACATATGAAATGCCTATGTTCACGCCATCCAGCAACACTTGAAGCTATTGGTTGAGTGAAGAATTACTAAGGTTGGATGTAGTAGACCAGGCAGACAACCGTTGCGTTATATTGTATTTTGTTGTTTTTAGCTACTAGCTGAGTTGAAGTTGTTTCCATGGTCATGGACTGTTCGTTTTGCTGATAAAATAAAACTATTCAATGCGTTTATGTTATGCATTGTTCGAATCTATTTTATCTCAGTTTTTTTATATATCAACCGTTCTTGTGTCAAAATGAAGACTAGTAAACAAATTAGATAATAAAAATGTGTAAAAGGTTATTGGGTATAAGTATTTTATAGAAAAGAAAAAAGAAAGATAACGGCACAGTATAGTTTGTTTTAAGATTGGCATATCAAAATAGTTCTTTAACTAATTCATTAAGGGTAAAAAGGTAACTTAATTAGTGAATTCTAATGAAGCTCAGAAATATCTGTAATTTAGAAAAGGAAAAATTTGTACATGATTTTAAAGGGTGGGTTGAATATGTAACAAAGTATATTAGGAAATGGGTATATGTAAATACCCAATTGTAATGTATGCAAATTGGTTCTAACAAACTAATAACAAGTGACTCACATTCTTGTTGGATAATATCATTAAGAATTACTGATGATTACACGTTAAGAAAGACTTATAGTTTTGTTGGTGCATGATGTCAGTAGTTCAGTGTCTAGTGACTGTAATCGAGTTAGTTAGATTTGTGTTATGTATGTATGCGAAGTTCTCACAAGTTCGCTTGTTATAGGCGAACTTGTGGAACAAGCGAAGTTAGGAACAACTTCGCCTGAACATGCCAGGCGAAGTTATCGTCTATATAAACAGCTAGGTTACGGCTGTTGTGTATAATCCAAGAATCGTACGAGTTAGAGTTGTAACGAGTCAGAGAGTTTGTGTATTGTGTGATCAGAGTATCACGTGTTTACAGTTGCAATACAACGTGTATTTGTTTATTGTAACGTGTGTTTAATCGTATCGTCTTCTACGCTCGTAACGTCTTACGTAGGGATTCCGCACCTACGTAGAACGAGATATTCCGTGTGGATCCGGCTGGGAACTACAATTGGTATCAGAGCTTTTGCTCGTGATTGTGTGGTTCGGGATTATCACGCGGGTGTAGAAATCGTTCCGTTCGACTATTCGCGGGACGAGTTTACCAGGTTTTTGTGTCCTACTCACCTCCCACCATCAAAAACAACCCAGTACACCTTCACATACCTCGAAAAACCCAGAAATCAAACCTGCAGAAGCTTCGTGTTCATCAGGCAAAGTTGCCGTCACTGTTAGTAGGGTTTCAGCGAAGATATAATGTTAAGCGAAGTTATCCACAACTTCGCCTACTTCTTCAAGTTCGCTTATCTCAAGCGAATTTACCCACAACTTCGCCTAACCTCCCAAGTTCGCTCAACTTAAGCGAAGTTATTCTCAACTTCGCCAAATCAGGCGAATTTAAGAAAGTGAGCGAAGTTACGAATTCACGCGAAGTTAAGACTTAATCGAAGTTATCCACAACTTCGCCTACAGTACTGTTTAAAAATAAAATTTTTATTTTTCGGGTTTCTTTGTGTTTCGTGAAAGATGTCTTCAATAAACATTACGGAACTGGTGAAGATGGAAGTAGAAGCGGGTTCAGCTACTAAGGCACCCAAGATGCTTAAGGGAACCGATTTTGTGGCGTGGAAAGATCGGTTTGAGCAGTATGTCAAATACCAAGACGCTAAGATGTGGGTGTGCATAAAAGATGGTTACATTCCACCAACTGCTTTGTATGAGGGTCATGAACAGATAAAGAAATACAATAAGATGGAAGAAGAAGAGAAGAAAATGTATGAGGCTGAAAGCAAAGCTCATGCAGCGATAACTATGGCTCTTCCACAAGAGATTCTTCACACCTTCAGGAAGTACAAAACTGCTAGAGAACTTTGGGAAGCACTTGAAAACCGTTTTGAAGGTAATGTGGGGATTCGTGCATCAAAGATTAAACTACTTAAAACCCAATTCTCAGTCTTCAAGTATCTGAAGAATGAATCACTTGATGATATCATCACGAGATATTATCATCTGATGAAAGAACTCAGCAATTTTTCAATTGCTTACAAAGAAGATGAGATTGTTGAAAAGCTTCTTGATGCTCTCCCACCGAAATGGGAGATGTACACTGTGTTGATGAGAGAAGACAAAGACTTTGCCGACTATGACTTGGAAACAGCAGTCAACAAATTACGAACTTTTGAACTTAATATGGTTCGTAAAGAGACACCTACTGATCAGGTTCAGGATCCAGGAATGTATGGTGCAAAAGTTAACTCAAGTTCAAGTTCGAAGTCTGAATCATCTGCTTACTACTCAAAGGGAGAGTCGGGCGCTAACTCAACACATGAAGGTCATGTATCTCTCAACATGAATGGTGATGTGTGCTTTGTAGCTGGTGGATCAAATGCTTCTAAACCTCAAGCAACCAAGAGTAGTTTCTCTTCAAGTGTTCCTAATAACAACTACTCGAAGATGCCCATGAGTGTTAAATCTGCTGAACAGCAGTTTGCTCTCTATGCATCTTTCATTGCTTCGTATGAAAATTACATTCAGGGTAAGATTGTTGATCCTGCAACTTTGGACGAAGACTATGATCAGATCGATGCTGATGATCTAGAAGAAATGGATCTGCAGTGGCAGATGGCGATGATTGTGAGAAGGGTTAAACGGTTTATGAAGAAGACTGGTAGGAAGTTTGTTGGTGAAAGGCCAGGTTTTGACAAGTCGAAGGTTAGGTGTTACAACTGTCAGCAGAATGGGCACTTTGCAAAAGAGTGCACAAATGAACGTGTAGAACGCAGTCAGAACAGGTCTACACAACAGAGTGGGGGTGGTAATGAGAATAGAGCCATGATTTCCAGACAGAACGGGGAGTACAACTGGAATCTGCATGTTGAAGAAGTGTTCGAACAGGCCAATTTGGCGAAAATCGAAACTGCAGTAAGTGAGAAAGGAACTGGCGAAAATGAAGCTTACATGGCAGAAGTGACAGACCAGCTCTCCGAGGTAAGTACCAAACTCCCATGTACTAAATGTGAAAATCTGTCTGAACAATTGACAACTATAACTGATCAGTTTGTTAGTTTGGATGCTCAATTTAAAACATTAAAAGAAGATCATCATTTCACTAAAGCTAGAGAAAACAGTTATAAGGTAAAAATAAAAGCTAGTGAGAAAGATATCAGAAGTCTTAAAGCCAGTCTAGCTGAGAAAATTCAAGTAATTGATCTTAGCTATGAAGTGTTAAAAGTGAAAACCAAACTAATAGCTGAAAGGGATAAACAGATAGCTGATCACCAGGTGAAAGTGGTGGAACTTAACAGGAAACTTGAGCAATTCAGAAATTCCTCCACTATACTTGATCACCTCGTTAGTGATCAAGGTTCCCCAGTTAAAAGGGGAGGAATTGGATACCATGAAGTTCCACCACCTTACAATCATAACTATACTTATGATCCTAGTAATCAGAAATCTGTTGATGTTGATTTTGGTCAGACAGTTCCGGTTAAGGTTACTATTAAAGAACCAGAAGTTAGTAAAGGCGAAACGAGTAAGCCTGTTATGAGTGTTAAGATTTCTGCTCCTAGTCCTGTCGCATCAAACTCGGACAAGTCATCCGAGTCGAGTGAGACAAAACAAGAGGCAGTGTTACCAAAAAGTGGAGAGAAAAATAAAACAACTAAAAAGAATTCTCCACTAAACTCGTATGTCCCACCATATGTGAGACAAACGGGCAGTAATGCCGCCTCAACATCTAAAACAACTATTGAAAAGAAAGTTGAACATAGGAGTTGTTTTAGATGTAATCAATTAGGACACCTAATTGCTGATTGCCCTCTGAAGCAGAGATTCAGAGGTGTGAGGCCTTCAAAATCTGAGAAAAGAACTAACAGTAATCAATATAATGGTAAAAATGAAAACACATCAAAGTTCAGACATTGGACTAATCCTAGTTTTCAAAGAAATCGATCTCAGTTTTTCACTGCTAACAACCAAACCATAAGTAATAATTCATTTAATTCACGAAGGTTTGGATGGCCTCATAGTTAATCTACAAGAAGGTATCCTGTTAGGACTTACAGAAATCATACTAATGCTAACTTTGGACAGCCAAGGTACGGGATGTATCGACCCAAGACCAATAGGTCTTGGGTCCCCAGATTTTAATCATCTGCTTTAATCGTGCAGGAACAGTTGAACAGGGCTGCAAACAATCTTTGGGTTGTGGATAGCGGTTGTTCCCGGCACATGACGGGTAACAAGAATTTGTTACACGAATGGAAACCTGTTCAAGGAGGAAGAGTGAGTTTTGCTGGAGAGAGTGGTGGAAGGATTACAGGAATTGGGACGGTGACGAATGGAAAGATGACTTTAGAGAAAGTGAATTTTGTTGAAGAACTGAAACATAATCTACTGAGTGTTTCGCAGATCTGTGACAAAGAGTACACCGTGCACTTTTCCAAGAATGAGGCGATCGTGCTGTATCCTGGTTTCAAGATACCAGAGGATTGGATTGTTATGAAGGCTCCAAGAGAGAAGAATACGTATATTATGGACATGAGGTCGACAGAGATGGCAACAGAAGAATCATGTCTTCTGTGAAAAGCAACTGAATAAGAGTCTGACTTAAATGGGATGATCAATCCCGAGTAACCGTGTTTCGTGTCTTTGCTTAAAAAAAAAAAAACGTCACTAACGCTTAGAATTATGTCGGTTGCCTCAGTTTGAAGGACATATCTTCGGATATGTTTGGTCCTCATTTCTACTTGTAGAATATGAGGATAGCCATTAACCAGATGACTGAAAGTGACCGGGGCGGTTTATGATGTGTTTTTATTCGTTCGCTGAAAATTAGTCGATCATACTTAGTTAGAAGGACACATACCTGTATGTGGTCGGTCCAGCTGATCCATTGGATCTTCAGGATAGCCGTTAACCTGAAGACTTCGTTTTGATCGGGGCGATTGAAGTTAAATTTTTTAAGGGAGATGAAATTATTTTTCAAGTCTACTACTTCGTTAGAAGTTTCTTTACTATGTTTAACAGAAAATTGATCCAACCTTGGAAAGTGATAGATATACTGATTCTGTGTGCTTAACTAGTGAAGTTATTAGGCCTAAAAGATTTTAGAACAGTCATTGTATGTCATGGTAGCTTTTTATGGTGCGTAAAAGTAGAAGTGATACTAACTAAATCTACTCGATTTTACGTGGAAACTCCTTAAGAGTTGTGCATGTCTTCATATATATCTTTCCGAATGATAGGCAGAAAAGCGATTACCCAGTCATACACGAGCCCGTGAGTGTTCTGATTCCCGTGAAGATAGCGTGTCAAGAAACTGCAGTGATCCAGATTCGGGACTTGCAGTTGTTTACTACTCTGAAGATGTGTACATACTTAAAAAAAAATGTGTGTGTTATTGAGACATTCTAGAGTTCATAAAGTAATACTTCTCAATCAAGGTGTAAGAAAGACAACGGGAAGCAGAGTCTAAAGATCGAAGAGTACTTACTATTTAATCAGACACTACGGGTCAAGGTCAACTCGGGGTGACTTGGGGAAAGCCAAATACGCTTTGAGAATAGATAGGAGGCATCATAATCTCTGAGTTGTTGCCTACTTAAGTTTTGAGCTTAATTGAACTTAACCCGTATCACAGAAACTAAGAAAACCATTTTAAGTTATTTACCTGCTTACAACCTGTTTCTTAATGTCATAATACAGCTGAACACGGATCTGTGTGACAGTCACGTAATGAGTATGATTCCTGTTCGGATCTTTTCAAAAACATGGTAGTCCCTGTCGAGACTGAAATTTGATCCCGTGTACTTTAATTTTTAAAAGTTTTTCTACTTATGTAGTTGTATTATTTTATACCTGGTTACTTGGTTTTGATCGTATCATTTAACGTTTTAAAGGATGTTATGCATTGAAAGGTGCAGGTGGAGAGTTGCCAAGAACTGAACAAGCTCTTGGGACTTCCACATCTCAGGGGGAGTCAACAAGTGAAGCTGATCTGCAGGTGTTGAATGAAAAGAAGATATTTTATATTCCTGCTTGGAAAGACGAAGCGAAGAAATACCAAAGAATAGTATCGGTTTGTGTACGAGAAGGAGTGCATGCTTAAAGATGAAGATACAAGATTGTTGAAGATTACAAGACACGTGTTTGAAGATAAAGATATGAAGCTACTGCCAAGGGGGAGTCTGTTGGTGCATGATGTCAGTAGTTCAGTGTCTAGTGTCTGTAATCGAGTTAGTTAGATTTGTGTTATGTATGTAAGCGAACTTCTCACAAGTTCGCTTGTTATAGGCGAACTTGTGGAACAAGCGAAGTTAGGAACAACTTCGCCTGAGCATGCCAGGCGAAGTTGTCGTCTATATAAACAGCTAGGTTACGGCTGTTGTGTATAATCCAAGAATCGTACGAGTTAGAGTTGTAACGAGTCAGAGAGTTTGTGTATTGTGTGATCAGAGTATCACGTGTTTACAGTTGCAATACAACGTGTATTTGTTTATTGTAACGTGTGTTTAATCATATCGTCTTCTACGCTCGTAACGTCTTACGTAGGGATTCCGCACCTACGTAGAACGAGATATTCCGTGTAGATCCGGCTGGGAACCTACAAGTTTTCTCCATTTCAAACACAAACACTATATTAATTAAGATTATTTTATCTTTTTTAGTAGCTACTTAAATATTGGGACATCCTGCTCCTGAGGAGCAACAAATACAAATAGTGCCCTGACATATTCGGTTTTGTATATCTTGACCTTGCGGTACCATAGTAACACAATCTGCGTTGCAAATCAGTTCATCACACGGATATGTTACGTGATCATGAGAATAACCACACAAATCAACACCTGGTTGTCAATAAAAAAATAAAAATAACAAACTACTGAGTAAATAAAGTTGTATATATATTAAATGAAGAAAATAGGTAAGTTTCAACAAAATATTACCATACTCCTTGCATTTTTCCTCGGGCCCGGCAACAATACAAGTCATAAGATTTGAACATACTATGTAAAGAAAGATAAAAGACAAGATGCTTTTCTCCATCTTCAAACTCAAAAGCGTCCAATATTAAGAGTGTGGTATGGCCTTCCAACAAGAATACATGGTATTTATAACGTTGTATACATGAGAAATATTTAGTCAACAATATTAATTGATTTCTTTGACGTTTGTTATTGAATAATATTGTTTTTTCCCAAAATAGTTTTGTAGGGAAAAGTTATGACAAAATTAGTGTTAGTTTTATTATTTACCAAAAGATTGTACATTTTATAAAATTTTTTACTCATTCCCAATATAATTGGATGACCTATATTTTTTAAAACAAAAGAAAACCCTTTTAATATTTGAAAAATATGTTTAGTTTTTCTTTTTATTAAAGATATATATTTTAAATTCTTTTTATTCATTATTAAACCCAACTATATTTAAATGTTTTTTTAATCTAGTGTCTTTCACAATAAGATGTGGAACTCTCTTCTACACATTAATGGAAATTTCATGTTAAAAATTTTTAGGCTTTAGTTTTTTGAATGGTGGTTCTACATTTTCAACATAATTTAGTATTATACTATTAAGTTTGTTACACGATTAAAAATGATACACGTACGATTCTATTCGTCGATATAACGTTTTCTAAAAATTATATCATACGTTTTATAAAAAAATGTTCAGTATGTGTACCAAAAGTTTATTTTTCAACACTTTTTGTCTATGAAATTTAATTAAGAGGGCGATAAAATCAATGTTTAACAACCATGAATAGAAACATGAAGTTGAGCTTATCATGATCCAATACATATGAAATGCCTATGTTCACGCCATCCAGCAACACTTGAAGCTATTGGTTGAGTGAAGAATTACTAAGGTTGGATGTAGTAGACCAGGCAGACAACCGTTGCTTTATATTGTGTTTTGTTGTTTTTAGCTACTAGCTGAGTTGAAGTTGTTTCCATGGTCATGGACTGTTCGTTTTGCTGTACGTTATGCATTGTTTGAATCTATTTTATCTCAAATTTTTTTAAATTTCAATCGTTCTTGTTTAAAATGAAGACTAGTTGTAAGGCCCCGTTTCCGGTGCCCTACTTTTGCGTTAAATTACTCATAAACACAGTTATAAATATTAGAGTTAACTAAAACTTTCACGGAATAAATAAACTTCAAACATTCAATACAATCATTCAACTTGTCTTTAGAAAAACATAACATATAAACATCTTATTTAATATCATGACAAATCCTTCTGCAGATGCCAGCTTCTTAAGATCCGTCATGTGTCTTCAGTCAAGTGAGCTATCACAATCTATTAACCTGCGTGCATACTAAAAGTTAGCTACGTTTAGTGAGTTCTAGTTAATCAGGCAACATACAATACATTAAGCCCACTTAACTGTGGAGCTCTCCTCTCGTCCACTACCATTAAGCCCAAAAAGCTTTGGTGATTTAAGAGGCGAGAAATTTACTAATGAACCAATGATCTCTCTTGTCCACAGCCGATGTGGGATTTGCCTAGGATGTTACAAACACCCCCATCCCTTGGACTCATCGTCCTCGATGAGGTTTGCCCCCCCCCCCCATCCCATCCAGGATGTGGTATTTTCCTAAGGTGTGCCTCACGACACCCCCGGGGACTCACCGTCCGTGATGAGGTTTTCCCCACCACCTCGAACAGCACAAGAGTGGCACTGATACCAATTCTAACATCCGGCCCCTTGCACCACCAATATTGCCCGCTTTGCCCACGAAGAGCTCACGGATTTGTTTTTGTTGCCCAGGTGGAGACTTCCCAGGAGGTCACCCAACCTGCTACTACTTCGAGATGAGTAGGCTTAATTGTGGAGCTCTCCTCTCATACACTACCATTAAGCCTAAAATGTGTTGGTGATTTAAGAGGCGGGAATTTACTTATGAGCCAAGAATCTCTCTTATCCACGACCGATGTGGGATTTTCCTTGGATCTTACATTTCATGAATTTATTTCCAAAATTCTTGTTCACTACTAAAATCATTCCATTTCTAACCAAAATTTAAATTTAATTCAACAGCGTACAAGTAGTCATAGCATACAAGTATACATGACGTGTATGTTCAATCTTGTAGCATCCCATTTTCTTGTTTCGGCTAATAAAATAGAATATGAGTTATTATGAGTCGGGCTTCTGTTGGGTTAAGTAATATGGGTACTGGACTTGGATTAATAAGAAAAGGAGGAAAAAGACCATGGGCTTAAGCCCATGACCCATCATATATAAACCTTAATTAATTCATAATCCATTCATTATCACTCATTCCATACACCACCCAAAACACACACTTAAGCTCTCTCTCTTATTCTCTCTTCTCTCTAGCTGAAAATAACCAAGAAGAACCGATCTCGACCCGAGGTAATGATATTATGATATTGTATGGATCCAAACCCGTTAGATTTACTCACAAAACAACGAGCCGACACCTTTAAACAGTTAAAGTCACGATATCCGGGTGGAATCGGGTATAAACCGAGCAAAAGATGAGCCTATAGGTCACCCTAGCTCAGATCTGGATCGAACGGGATGTAAAACGATTAAAAATGGTGGAAAACATGCGAGATCTCGCTTTTCCGGTGAGGTCCCGGTTTTCCGGAGATAACGGCGCTGGAAAGTGGGTACGAGGTTAGGGTAATGTCAGAGAATGTCTGAGACATTCTCTGACCTAACCCTAATTCGTTGACGGAAGTTTAAGGAACTAGCCTTAATTCGTATGCTAATTCGTTAAAGAAAAAATGACGAACTAGCCCCATTCGTTACGGTCCAATTCGTTATGAGGACCAGTTCATCAAGAGGTCCAATTTGTTATGAGGACCGGTTCGTTATAGTAGCCAATTCTTCATGAAGGCAAATTCGTAATAATAGTTAATTCGTCATGAGCCCCCATTCGTTAAGGACTGGATAATGAACTGAAGTTTAAAAAATGACAGAAAGGTCCCTGGACTTTGAATAAAATGGATTAATTACAAAGAAGCCGTCGAACTTTTTAAGTTAGCAAATAAAATAATAATTAAGAATTCTAATGAAAAATGTGTTAAGACAGTTAATGGAAATAAAATTTTCCAAGCTGAACTGGCCACTCGACCCTAGCCAGGGGCTCTGCCCCTTGGACCCTGCTAGGGGCTGCTGCCCCTAGACCCTGCTGCCAGGGGCGCCGCCCCCGGACCCCCGTCCGACGAGGGTTATAATAAACTAGAAATATGACCTCGATAGTGATAGTTAATTGATACGTGTAATTGTTATACAGTTAGTCGCGCACAGCTCATGGAAGGAATAACCATTAACGGTGAACATAACCGCATTCAGGTGAGTTTCTAGCCCCATTCCTTGTTATGTTTTCGGGGCTATGTGCATACTCGACGTGATTAGTTAATACACTTACCTTAAGTGGTAAGTGTATGCCTCTTATGATTATTTTAAGAATGAATGCTTGACGGTGCGTGAATGATCTTCGTATATTTGATGTACCGACAGGTGATAGTCTATGATGTGTTTGTTGTATATGATGAATGAATGATGTATGTACATATGAAACTTATAAATATATATAGTAAGGTACGGCATGGTGGTATGGAAGAAAGGGAGACCGGACCCTAATAATATCCGAGGATGGAGGGTACCAGACCCTAATAATATCCGAGGATGATGGGAGATCGGACCCTAATAATATCCGAGGATGGAGGGTATCGGACCCTAACTATATCTGAGGTATGTAGGGAAAAATGCTCTTTATAATATAAGGTTAGTTATGAAGGTATTGAATGTACGAAAGAATGAAAGTATGTGCATAGAAGAATGATGAACATGTTAAGTATGTAATGCGTACCTTCGGGCACGTATATGTGTATGTAAAGTAAGCTATTTGATTAACTAGAACTCACTCAGCGTAGCTGACTTTTAGTATGCACGCAAGTGAGTAGAATGAGGCATCTTGTTTGATGAGGACACATCGCATGGAATTGAAGATACTGGCATCTCAAGGAAATGTTATGATGTTTTAAAGACTATGTTTTGTTTATAAATGACTACGAGTGTTTGTTAGACAAGATTTGAAACTTATGTAATGTGATTTAGTTGAAGTTTTATACTCCGCGTAAAGTTTTAATTAACTCTGATATATAGAACTGATTTCATGAGTAAATCCAACACCAAAAGTAGGGCGCCGGTAACGGGGCCTTACAAATCTTCAACGTGTAAGTACGTTATACGGTGTATAAGTTATACGCCCCTATAAGTATATATAAACCAAAGGAACTTATGCGGCGTGTAACTACTTATCCGTTGATGTTATACATTGAAGACTTATGAGAAATTACACATAAGACATATAAGTACATATACGTTCAAGATTATACGTCGTGTATGTTATGAAGATGATGTTATACAACGTATAAGACTTATGTGCTCCAAACATGGGCTGCTTAAGCTTGATATTAAGGTTTTTTTGGAACTTTATGTGGAGAATCTAAAGATGTAATGCTTGGACTTTAAAGTATAATGTTCAAAACCACAAATATGACAATGTGTGAAAGTTTGGTAAGGTTTGAACGATTGCATCCTCTGGAATGATAAAAAGTAGATGAAATGGAGCTTTTCAAAGTAGACATGGAGCCAATGGCTTTGATACCAATTAAAAGTTCATTAAGGATCGTTAGATGGACGCATAATAGCGTTCACGAAGATATCTACTCTACGATGTTAGGTGCAGAAACCAGAACAAGGTGAAAAACTGTAAGGGCCGGGCCCCTGGGCCCTACTTTAGCGTTGGATTTACTCACAAACACAGTTTTAAACATCAGAGTTAATTAAAACCATTCGCGAAAATATAAACTTCAACCATAATATTACATATCATTTAAAATCTCGTCTTATCATCTCTTGTCTTTCAACATAAAAACATCATTTAATAAAACATTAGAGGTCTTCAGATTCCAACTTCTTATTCTTCTACCATGTGTCCTCCTCAAGCTAGCTGTCTCATCCTACTCGCCTGCTTGCATACTAAAAGTTAGCTAGGATGAGTGAGTTCTAGTTAATCAGGCAACATACAATACATTCACATACTTACACACATATACGTATCTGAAGATACATATTACATACTTAGCATGTTACCTTTCTTTCATTCGTACACACACACACATATATATATATATATATATATATATATATACTTTCTCTCTTTCATACTTTCATGCATTCATTCTTACATTCTTTCATACCATCACACTTTCACAATACATAAATAACTATTTTTACCATCTCAGATATTTGTAGGGTCTGGTCCCTTTCTTCTCTATCTCAGATATTATTAGGGTCTGGTCCCTTTCTTCTCTATCTCATATATTATTAGGGTTTGGTCCCTTCTATCTCAGATATTAGTAGAGTCGGGTCCCTTCTTTCCTTTCAACCATACATACGCATCTTTACACATACATCTAACTATATAATCCATATATACTCATATTCATTCATTTATCATTCATACATCTGTCATAACCCACCTTCCCTAGCAATGCATGCAATATCGAAGATCGTTCACGCACCGACAAGCATTCATTCATAACATTCATACATACTATCACATCAATCATTATAGCATACACTTGCCATTTAAGGTAAGTGTATTAACGTTCACATTGAGTATGCACACAGCCACGAAAACATAACAACGAAATGGGGCCAGAAACTCACGTGAATGCGGTTACGTTCACCGTTAATGATTATTCCATTCTTTAGTTGTGCACGACTAACTGTGTAACAATTACGCGTATTAATTACAATCACTGTCCATATTGTATTTCTAGTTTAATTATAACTCCAACGAACGGGGGTCCGGGGGCAGCGCAGTTCTAGGGGTGGTAGCCCCTAGCGGGGTCCAACGGGCAGGGGCCCTGGCTAGGGTTAAGCTGTCACGTCAACTTGGAAAAATTTTATTTTTACTAACTGCCTTAACACAATTTTCATTAAAATTTCTTAATTTATTATTTTATTCTCTAACTCATATGTTATAGCGAATTACCTCTGATTTGTTATGAAGTTTTCCTTCATTCATTATATGGTCTGATTCGTTATCTAGTTCATTATCTTAACATAAAGAATTGGGTGAGTAACAAATCACTTGATTCGTTATCTTAACATAACGAATTGGTGACTAACAAATCACTTAATTTGTTATCTTAACATAACGAATTGGTGAGTAACGAATCACTTGATTCGTTATATTAACATAACGAATTGGTGAGTAACGAATCACTTGATTCGTTCAATCATAACGAATGATCAACAGTTCTTATCCAGACTTTGACTCAGGGTCAAAGTCAAAATCGTCAAGAACACCAAACGGGTCAACTCAAACCAGATTTGCAATTGAACCTCAAATCTCAACCAAACATTATGAAATTGGTATCATTGAACTCGGATTAGTAGCGCCTACAAACCCTAACCATACATTCATCCAAATATTCGTGTTTATATGGTGCGATTACCTGATACACGAACCCGGTTGTTTATATTAACAATTAACCTATCTATTGTTAACGAATTTCATCAAGGATCAGTACGTTTAATTCGTTTTTACCATTCAATCATAGATCTAGGATTCCTAAACGAGCCGACAAGTGTTTTGTTATAAACGTGCCTTTAAACGAGTCGCTCTACGAACACGGTCTAGTTTTGATGTTGGGTTGGTTCGTCACAATGTTCTAGTACCAACGGGTTCAGGTTTTCACCTTCGGATCTTGGTTCGGGATAAGGAGGGTGTTAGTGTGTGTTTTTTATGGTGTAGGCTATGGTGTAGAGATGGATAAAATGGAAAGGATTAAGGTTTAAGGGGTATTTATACTCCCTTAAGCCCATGGACCTAAGGCCCATTCCATCCGTTATTCCATATTTTAATGCCCAAGCCCACCTTCTATTAGTTTATTCATCTAAACCGATAAACGACACACTATTGAAAAGAACGAATTTTATTTATTAATACTTATAACCGAAAGTAGGATGTCACAAAAACTCAAAGATATCTCTTTAACTTCTTTGTTTATTTATTATAGCAGTGATAGTACAATTTGATATGACAATTATAAGAGCATGGTACAAACTGGAAAAAAGTCATTGAACGTATAACCTAATTTCTTACTCATATACATTATAACGAACACATACATCGATTATGTCACTTATACGACGTATATCCCATACACCATATATGTACATATACGTCGTATATGTATAATTATACGTTCAAAGATATTAACATACATTCCAAAATCACTAAATATCAAAACCTATGCACAAGACCTAAGAGATAAACATTAAGTACTAACAATCTACAACTAACATCATGTTCGCCTTGATAGAATTCACGGGCTGCAAATAAGTGGAATCATGGTACACCACTAATTGCTTATCTGACTCCCCTCAACCACAAAATTACCAGATGATGTGGCTCCGACCTCCAGCTTCAGGTGCTTTGTCATCATCATTACCCTTTAGCTTCTTTAGCATATCATCTTTACATATCAATTGAAGGATTAGTTCATCCTGTTTGTTCAGCCTCTCCCCCTGAGCAGTACCTAGGCTTTGAGTTCCCGATTCTCTCGTTGAACAAATTGTATGTGCCTCAATTTCCTCCGCTCAGTCCTCATTTGTTCTTGATATTGTCTGCCAGCAGCCATATGATTTTCTTGCATATGAATCAAATTCATCAACTGAAACATCTGATGCTGGACAAGCAATCTATAAAAGTTAGGATGAATGAGTTGCACTGGGCCAGCAGGTCGATTAAATGACATTAATGAATAGTCTGGCCTCTTTATCGGTTGTACAGGAATTTCAGGACTAGTAGTACCCAAAATATGTTGAGTAGACAGCATCAGTGACAACATCGATTGAGGAATCATCATGAAACGTGGATCAGTTGACACCGTTGTCATAAGAGTTACCACTAGAGTAGTAGGAATCACCTGTGTTAAAGGAGCACATACATTAGTAACAGTATGAGAAGAGACCACAACCCTCAGTACGTATGGTTATGGTTATTGTATCTCAACATCAGAACCCTTACGGGTTTGGCTCTTCTCAAGCTTATCAGTAGCAACAACCTTTCCCTTTGCTTTACGTTTATGTGCTACTACCACATCACTACCACCTTCATCACCTCCTGACCACCATCACCACCATCATCGTTCCCATCTTCACCACCGTCAATTTCGGAATCCAAATCGTCATGGATCCAACGATAATCAGGTGGATCTACATAATCAGCACGAGCCAAATGTCCAATCAACCTCTTAAATCTTGGCTTTGTCTTAGAAGTTTGACTCGGTAAACCCTAATTCTCTGTCACACCCTCAAAATCCACTAACGGAGTTTTACCGTCAGAGGGTGTGAACTAACAGGATCGGAATCATCAGTTATAATCAAACCATAAAAACGTTTAAATGAAAATAAGTGCGGAAGCGTAAAACCATAAAAACAATGTTACGTCACGCAGGACGATTTAAAATCAAGGATAACAGTTAAAAGTAAGTTTGCATAGTTAAAAGTTTATCAAGCAATGCATGTTCCTAAACCGCGCGCCCGCCTCGGCTACCTGAGAATAACATACTAAAAGTGTCAACACAAGGTTGGTGAGTTCACAAGTTATATAAAAATAAATCGTTTAGCGTTTGCGTTCAGCGTTACAGCGTTACAGCGTTTTGCGTTACAGCGTTTTGCGTTACCAGATAGTGTTATGTCAAATTATATATCGATAGGTAGCTAGTCTATACAACAAATATTACTAAGTGTTCGACACCGAAGCTGACTCGTTTATTAAGTGCCTTGTCACCAGGTCCTCCAGACCATGGTACGTGTTAGCCAAAATTACACCCGCTCGACCTCCAGTCGAGTTTAGCGTTGGGTGGGGTTTGTCAAACCCAGTAGTACTACTCAACAGTGACTCGCTATTCTAAATATTAACCGGTTCGATGTGTAGGACTTCAAATATTTCGTTTGCCACTTAGCCTTTACAAGTGATATATAATTTATAACAAAATCTTAAATGCGTTGTGGAGTATGTTATCTCCCCCAAGTGAAAAGCGTTTGAAAACAGTTTAAAGAGGGGAAAGTGAAACTCACTGTTTGCGAAGAATTTCCCAAATTAAATCACCAAGATGCGCGTCACCGAAAAACTCTCTCTAACGTTCTAAAACAACAAAGAGATTTTTCTAAGTGTCGGAATATTATCGAGTCTCTAGACCCGGCACATAATACCTAAGCACATAACATGTTTCGTGCTTCGTTCGTGAATCGTGTGTGACTTTAACAAGTGTTTTTGTGACACATTACATGTGTAAGCAATCATATACGTGCCATGTATTCATAACGTACATTACTAGCAATTATTCCCCGTAAGGGCATTTTGGTCAACAAATAACAATTAACTAGCCATTATTCCCCATGAGGGCAATTTGGTCAAATCATGGCAATCAATTAGCAATTATTCCCCGCAAGGGTATTTTGGTCAAAACATAACAATTATATAGCAAGTATCATGTTTCATGCATCTTTACACAACTCAGCAGCTAGTTTCACCGAGACAGAAATCCTACTAGAAAGATTGTACTATTTCACCGATCATAGCATCTCAATTAATTTACCAAAAATCATCACAGAAGCACATATGTCTTAGGTTTCCAGAACATATTTAATTATATTTTTATTCCACATAGTTTTCTCACAATCATCAAATCATTACAGCAAACACATAACAGTCAAGTTCATGCGCAACAGAATGTTATTTGCAATTCCCGTTAAACGAAAAATCCAATAAATGCAAGACCACTTGGGTTAGGTTCCTAACTCAATAAGTCAACTTCCAGAAGTGGAACCAACCCAATTGGTCTCGTAGTTCATGAGATATAACATTTACAACACAACCTAACAGCAGGTCTAACAGCTCAGCTTTGCACAATGTTTTTGTAAATTCATAAAAGTTAACTTCTACTTGTCCAAAAATTTCAAGTTTATATTCTTTAGAAACTAGACTCAACCTAGTTTACTTTAGTACCAACAATCTCAACAAATTTTCATGTTTACACTTTGTTACAGTCACTTAAACATCATATACACATTCTGTCCAGAAACTGTTTGCATCCAAACTCAACATATTAACAACCTATGAACTATCATGCATTCATATGATCCTCTAAACTCCATAAACACCATTCATGCACATCAATTACATATTACATACTTGATTAGGGTTTGTGTTTGAACTCAAATCAAAGACACAACAATCAACATGCAACAAGATCAATACTAGTTATCAATCATCATTAATTCAACAACAATCATGTTAACTTCCTACATACACATGAAATCGGCTCACTAGGGTTTGTAATTAACCCAACAAACATCAAAATCAAGTAACAAGGATGAAAAGGATGATCAATTATACCTTCCTAGCACCTAGTTCTTCAATCAAACACTTGATTTGAGGGTTGTATGTGTGATTAGAGGTGACGGCAGCCTTGTGGGGATGGGGTTTGGGTTTCGATCGGCAGCTAGGGTGTAGGATAAAAATAAGTTAGGGTTTAGTTAATGGTGTATTTATAAACATAACAAGTTACACTCAAGTCCCTCCACTTTCAATTGTTGTTTTTCTAACTTAACTAACTAGTTTACATCTTGAGTTAATGTTCATAACCATGTTATCACGTAACACATAAGTCTAACACATAATTATCACATAATTACTGTTTTGACGTTTTTCGTTTATTCCTCAATCGTTTGCGTCAACTCGTTTGCGTTTCGGTGCAAATCCCGAAAGACTACACATGTAGTAAGTGTTAAGCGTCATTTAAACCCTAGTTTAAATGTAATGAAGTGTGCGTTATAGATTCAATGATCTTAAGTTTGAATTGACGGAGTTGAGTTAACGGAGTTAACCTGAAATTGACGATTGTCACATCATTCCCATGTTAAAGAATTTTCGTCCCGAAAATTTGAGTCAAGTCATGATGAGTGTCTGAAAGAGTAAGAAAAAAAAAATTCAGTTTGTCATATCATCCCCTAGTAGAAAGAAATTTCGTTCCGAAATTTAATTCATACCTCCGGTGATGTCTGACGGTTTGCCGGGTTTCGCGTTTTTCTGTGTTTGGTTAGCCCTTCAAAAAGGTGAGGATACTTTTTCATCATTTGATCCTCGCGTTCCCACGTGAACTCCGGTCCACGTCTCGAGTTCCAACGAACCTTAACGATTGGAATTTTGCTGTGCTTGAGCGTCTTGGTTTCCCAATCCAAAACCTCGACTGGTTCCTCAATGAAACGTAACTGTTCATCAACCTGCAGTTCCTCCAAAGGGACTACTTGGGTTTCATCGGACAGGCATTTCTTCAAATTGGACACGTGGAATACATTGTGTACGCCACCGAGTTCCGTTGGTAGGTCCAGTCGGTACCCCATCGGACCAATGCGCTCAGTTATCCGGTAAGGACCAACATATCGTGGGTTGAGTTTGTTTCGCTTACCAAAGCGAACCACACCTTTCCAAGGTGAGACTTTGAGTAACACTCGATCGTTTACTTGAAATTCGAGGGGTTTTCGGCGCTTGTCGGCATAACTCTTTTGGCGATCTCGTGCTGCTGCCATGCGATTTCGGATTTGAACAATCTTTTCTGAAGTTTCGAGTACCAGTTCCGGACCAGTGATTTGGCTGTCACCCACCTGTGCCCCGTAGAGTGGTGATCGACACTTCCGTCCATACAGCGCTTCAAACGGCGCTGCCTTAATACTTGCGTGGTAGCTGTTATTATACGAAAACTCTACCAAGGGTAAGTGGGGTTCCCAACTTTTTCCGAAATCCAATACGCAGGCACGCAACATATCCTCCAGGGTCTGAATAGTCCGTTCACTTTGCCCATCCATCTGAGGATGGTACGCTGTGCTCATATCGAGACGGGTGCCTAGTGCGCTTTGCAGCGACTTCCAAAAGTGCGAAGTGAAACGAGAATCTCGATCAAAAATGATTGAGACAGACACTCCGTGTCTAGACACTACTTCCTTCATGTAAACACGAGTCAGTCTTTCCATTTTGTCCGTTTCTTTAATCGCTAGGAAGTGTGCCGACTTAGTCAACCGATCAACGATCACCCAGATGGTATCGCATCCCGTCGGTGTCTTAGGTAAACCCGTGATAAAATCCATTGAGATGTGTTCCCATTTCCACATTGGGAGTTCCGGTTGTTGTAGTAGACCAGATGGTTTCTGGTATTCTATCTTGACTCTGGCACAAGTCAAGCATTTGCTCACGTAGGTGGCAATGTCGGCTTTCATGTTCGGCCACCAGTAAAGTGCCTTTAAATCATGGTACATTTTATCTGAGCCAGGGTGGATAGAATATCGGGACTTGTGAGCTTCGTCCATCACTAGAGTTCTCAACTCTCCGTAGCGTGGAACCCAAATCCGGTTCTCAAAATATCGGACCCCGTCCGATCTGGTTTCAAGTTGCTTGTTCATGCCCCGCATGAGTTCTGATGGGAGATTATCATCTTTCAAAGCTTCAAATTGCGCATCGCGAATCTGATCGGGTAAGCTGGCATGAATCGTGAGTTGCAATGCTCGCACTCGTCTGGGTTTATCTGTTTCTTTTCTGCTGAGGGCGTCGGCCACTACATTGGCCTTGCCAGGGTGATACTTGATGGCACAATCATAATCTTTAAGCAGCTCGACCCAACGACGCTGTCGCATGTTCAGCTCCTTCTGATCGTAGATATGTTGGAGACTCTTGTGGTCGGTGTAAATGGTAAACTTGGTACCGTACAAGTAATGCCTCCATATCTTAAGCGCAAACACCACAGCTCCAAGTTCCAAATCATGAGTCGTGTAGTTCTTCTCGTGAACCCGTAGTTGTCGAGAGGCGTAGGCTATAACCTTCTCGAGTTGCATCAGCACACAACCGAGACCTTGTATAGATGCGTCACAGTGTACCTCAAAATTTTCCGTTCCCTCGGGGAGGGCTAAAATAGGGGCGCTGCAGAGTTTGGTTTTCAATATTTGAAGGCGGATTCTTGCGCGTCACCCCAATTGTACTTAGTGCCTTTGTGAGTCAAAGCGGTGAGGGGTTGAGCAATCTTTGAAAATCCCTCGATGAAACGCTGGTAGTAGCCGGCCAGTCCTAGAAATTGTCGCACCTCAGTCGGAGTCTTAGGTGCTTCCCAGTTTTTGATGGCCTCTACCTTACCGGGATCGACATGGATACCATTCTCGTTGATCACATGTCCTAAAAAGTGAACCTCGCGAAGCCAAAATTCACATTTCGAGAGTTTAGCATACAGTTGTTCCTTCTTCAATAATTCCAGAATTACCCTTAGGTGCTCTTCATGGTCAGCTTCGTTCTTGGAGTAGACGAGAATATCATCGATGAATACAATCACAAACTTGTCGAGGTACGCCTTGCATACTCGATTCATGAGATCCATAAATACAGCTGGTACGTTAGTTAGGCCAAAAGGCATAACCGAAAACTCGTAGTGACCATACCGTGTTCTGAAAGCCGTCTTTGAGATATCTTCTTCGCGCACTCTTAGTTGGTGATAACCAGATCACAGATCGATCTTCGAGTAGTAACTCGATCCTTGAAGCTGGTCAAACAAATCGTCAATTCGGGGTAAAGGATAACGGTTCTTGACCGTCACCTTGTTCAACTCCCGGTAGTCGATACACATGCGGAAAGTCCCGTCTTTCTTTCGGACAAACAAGACAGGGCTCCCCATGGCGATGAGCTAGGTCGGATAAAACCCTTATCCAACAAATCTTGCAACTGAGTGGACAACTCCTGAAGTTCCGCCGGTGCGAGCCGATACGGGGCTCGTGCTATGGGTGCTGCACCGGGTGTCAACTCGAATTGGAATTCGACTTGACGAATAGGAGGGAGTCCGGGCAAATCCTCCGGGAAAACTTCCGGAAAATCTCGCACAACTGGAATATCTTCAATTCGTTTCTCCTCTGCGGGTTTCTGAACAATCTGCGCCAAAATTGCCGGATGACCCTTTCGTAGATACTTCTGCGCCTTCATAAGGGTAATGACGCTGGTGGTCATGCCGCTTCTCTCACCTCGGACCGAAATGATCTCGCCGGAAGGGGTGGTAATGTGTACTATCTTATCGTGGCATATAATCTCCGCTCGGTTCTCGGATAACCAGTCCATGCCGACAACGACATCGAAACTACTAAGCGTAAAATGAATAAGGTCGATATCAAAGACATGACCTGACAGTTTTAACTTACATCCCGCAAGTACATGAGTCGTTACTATAGTCTTACCGTCAGCTAATTCAACAAGAAACTTAGCATCTAACGGAGTTGGAGTTAAGTCTAAGAGTTGACTAAAGGCTTTCGACACAAAACTCCTATCAGCTCCAGTGTCAAACAATACAGAAGCAAAACAATCGTTTACAGGGAACTTACCAGTCACCACGTGCGGATCATTGCGGGCTTGACCCGACCCAATTACAAACGCTCTTCCGTTGCTATTGCTTCCACCATTACTGCCACTTCCATTACCCCCATTGTTGTCATTCTGTTTCAGCTTGGGGCAATCTTTTCTGAAATGACCTTCCTGCCCACATTCAAAACATCCCTTCGTCGTCATAGGAGGCTTAGGAGCACCCTTTGCCGCAAGGTCTCCTCTACATTCTTTTGCTTGGTGACCCATCTTTCCGCATCTCTAACACTTGACACGGTCACACTGGCCAACATGATGATAGTTGCACCTGTTGCACTTTGGATATTTCCCAGCATATCCACTCGAAACCTGCCCGCTACCGTTGTTGTTGTTGTTGTGATTCTGAGTGTTAAAGCTCCGAGTGGATTCGGGCTTACGGTAGTGTTGTTGAGGTGGGAGGTTCGAGGATGAAGATCTGGTGTTGTCAAACTTCCTCTTTCCGCTGCTCGGGTTACTGTTGCTGTTGTTGTCGTTACTCGGGTTGTCATGGGCTTTAGTGGTCGAACCCCTAGGTGGTAACGCACCTTGGGTCACAGCCTGATCCGTCAGTTTGTGAGCTAAACGGATCGCTTGTTGTATCGTGGCTGGTCTGGAAGACGTCACCATGCCCTGAATCTGCGGTGCTAACCCATCAATGTACATTTCGATCCTCTTGCTCGGCGGTTCCACCATCCGCGGACACATCACAGCCAACTCGTGAGAACGAGTAGTGTAGGCTTCGATTTCCGAACCCACCATCTTCAGTGACCAAAACTCCGACTCCAACTTTGAAATCTCTTCTTTCGGACAATACTCCTCTCGCATCATGTTTTTGAACTCCTCCCAGTTCATCGCGTTAGCCAGTTCCAATCCAAGGATCTGGACGTTCGAATTCCACCAAGTGAGGGCGGAATCCTCAAGTGTTCCAGCAGCGAATTTGACCCTACTGGCAGGGGGACGATTACACATCTCAAAGGCCGACTCGGCCTTCTCAGCCCAACGCAGGAAGCCTATAGCTCCCTCAGTGCCCTTAAACGTACTGGGCTTGCAGTCAAGGTAGTTCTTGAAGATACACGTTCCACTTGGACCTCCAGTTTGGTCCTGAACATGTGCGGCTAGAGCGGCCGCCGCATGGTCGTTCAGCAGAGTTTGGAGTTCAGCTGCAGTCAAGATGATGTTACCACGTCCTCGTCCAGCGTTTCTTCCAGCCATTTCCTAGAATCACAGTATAAAATGTTAAACATGAATTTTTCTTTCATATACAACACACCATACATGTAATAAAAAGATAGGTAAGAAAGAAATAAGAAACAACATCACATCACAACCACATATTAATCTAAATAAAAATTCATGATTAGTTAATACACTTACCTTAAGTGGTAAGTGTATGCCTCTTATGATTATTTTAAGAATGAATGCTTGACGGTGCGTGAATGATCTTCGGATATTGGATGTACCGACAGGTGATAGTCTATGATGTGTTTGTTGTATATGATGAATGAATGATGTATGTACATATGAAACTTATAAATATATATAGTAAGGTACGGCATGGTGGTATAGAAGAAAGGGAGACCGGACCCTAATAATATCCGAGGATGGAGGGTACCAGACCCTAATAATATCCGAGGATGATGGGAGATCGGACCCTAATAATATCCGAGGATGGAGGGTATCGGACCCTAATTATATCTGAGGTATGTAGGGAAAAATGCTCTTTATAATATAAGGTTAGTTATGAAGGTATTGAATGTACGAAAGAATGAAAGTATGTGCATAGAAGAATGATGAACATGTTAAGTATGTAATGCGTACCTTCGGGCACGTATATGTGTATGTAAAGTAAGCTATTTGATTAACTAGAACTCACTCAGCGTAGCTGACTTTTAGTATGCACGCAAGTGCTGATTCGTTATCCTAGTTCGTTAGCCCAATTCGTTAATATAACGAATTGAGAAGTAAGGAATCTCCTGGTTCTTTTTCATAGCCATAACGAATTGGACCTTAACGAACTGGGGCTAGTTTGTCTTTCTTTCATTAACGAATCAACTCACGAATTCAGGCTAGTTCGTTAACCCGCCGTTACGAATCAGGGTTAGGTCAGGGAATGTCAGGAACATTCTCTGACATTCCCTTCCTCGTACCTTGTTTTCACCTTTCCGGCGCCGTCACGCCGGAAAAACGTGCGTGCACCGTTTTTCACCGTTTGTCGTCCATTTTGATCCAGATCTGAGCTAGGGTACCCCTAAGCTCATCTTTTGATTGGTTTATACCAAATTCTATCCGGATCTCGTAACTTTAACGGTTTAAGGCTTTGGCTCGTCGTTTCGCGACTAGATCTAGTGGGTTTGGACCTATACAATATTATAGTATCATTACCTCGGGTCGGGATCAGTTTTCCCCTTGGTTCGGCTAGAGAAAAGAGAGAGCTTAAGTGTGTGTTTTGGGTGGTGTATGGAATGGATGAGAATGAGGGATTAATGGATAATTAATGCATTTATATTATGGATCATGGGCTTAAGACCATGGTCTTTTCTTCATTTCCTTATTAACCCAAGTCCATTCCCATTTTACTTAACCCAACACAAGCTCGACTCTTAATAACTCGTCTTTTATTTTATTAACCGAATCAAGAAAACGGGATGTTACAAGTCTTCCCTCCTTAAAGAGGTTTCGTCCCCGAAACCTAACCATTACTTAAACAAATCTGGATAAAACATGCGCATCTCTTCTTCAACCTCCCAAGTGGCATCTGATCCTTTACGGTGCTTCCATATGACATTTACCAAAGGGATAACTTTATGACGAAGCTGCTTCTCCTTGCGGTCAACTATCCTTACCGGCTGCTCAATATAGTTTAACTGTTCATCAACCTCGATGTCTACTACCGGAACATGAGACTTGTCATCAGCTAGACATTTTCTTAAGTGAGAAACATGAAAGGTAGAGTGAATTCCTTCTAACTCTTCTGGCAATTCCAACTTGTAAGCCACTTCAGCCATACGATCAATAATATTAAACGGTCCAATGCACCTCGGACTCAACTTCCCTCTCTTTCTAAAATGAATAATTCCTTTCCAAGGCGAAACCTTGAGCATCACGTTGTCACCAACGTTACACTCAATTGGTCGTTGCCGCTTATCAGCATACGATTTCTGACGGTCTTGTGCAGCTTTCATTCTTGCCTTGATCTGATCAAACTTTGAGGAGGTTTCTTGAACAACTTCCAAACTTCCGATCTTCTTCTGACCAATCTCCCCCCCAACATACCGGGGTTCTACATCGTCTACCGTAAAGCATCTCGAACGGTGGCATACCAATACTTGATTGGTAGCTGTTGTTATAGGAGAACTCTGCCAGATGCAGATGATCATCCCAACTTCCTCCAAAGTCTAAAACACAAGCACGTAGCATATCCTCAAGGGTTTGGATTGTCCTTTCAGACTGTCCATCTGTTTGAGGATGATACGCCGTACTGATGTTCAACCTCGTTCCCATAGATTCATGGAACTTCTTCCAAAACCTCGAAGTAAACCGAGTATCTCAATCAGAAACGATCGATAATGGTACTCCATGCTTAGATACAACCTCTTTGATGAACAAACTTGCTAACGTTTCTGACGAGATCGCCTCTCGTATAGGCAGAAAGTGAGCACTTTTGGTCAAAGGTCCACTATCACCCAAATGGTATCGTAGTGCTTAGCTGTACGGGTTAGCTTAGTTATGAAATCCATGGTGATGTGTTCCCATTTCCATTCAGGTATCTCCAGCGGTTGCATCTTTCCATAAGGCTTCTGATGTTCGGCTTTGACTTGCAAACAGGTCAAGCACTTACTGACATAATCTACCACATCATTCTTCATTCCTGGCCACCAGTAGTCTCTTTTCAAATCTTGATACATCTTAGTGGATCCTGGATGAATTGAATACCTTGACTTACGAGCTTCATCTAAGATTCGACCTCTGAGATCACCATGGCGTGGAATCCACATATGGTCAAACCTACTCTTAACACCATGAGTGTTTTTCATCAACTCACCTTGCTGAGCGAAAATTCTTTCCTTCTTCACTAGCCCTTCATCTACCAGCACTTCTGACTGCACTTTGATGACTTCTTCAAAAAGACTTGAGTTAATAATCAACTGGTATGACTTCACTGTTGCAATGACTTCTTCATTCTTACGACTTAGCGCGTCGGTGACCACATTAGCTTTACCATGATAGTACATTATATCACAGTCGTAGTCCTTTATCAGCTCTAACCACATTCTCTGTCTCATATTCAGTTCTTTCTGCTCAAAGAAATATTTCAAGCTTTTATGGTCGGTGTAGATAGTACACTTAGTACCATATAAGCAGTGTCTCCAAATCTTGAGAGGATGTACTACTGCTGCTAGCTCTAAATCATGCGTCGTATAAATATTATCGTGGACTTTCAACTATCTAGATGCATAAGCTATCACTTTTCCTCGTTGCATCAACACGTAACCTAACCCACGATACGAGGCGTCCGTGAAAATAACCAAATCCTTATCACCATCGGGTAGAGTAAGGATTGGGGCTTGCGTGAGTCTCTTCTTTAATTCTTCAAAAGCTTCTTCCTGAAACTTACCCCAACTGAATACTATAGGCTTTTGGGTCATACCGGTCAACGGTGCGGCTATCTTGGAAAAACCATCGATGAATCTCCTATAGTAGCCAGCCAACCCTAAGAAGCTTCGTATATCACTCGTATTTTGTGGAGTCTTCCAATTTACTATCGCCTCGATCTTAGTTGGGTCTACGGTAATCCTTTCAGGATTGATCATGTGACCTAGAAACTGCACTTCATGCAACCAAAATGCGCACTTCGAAAACTTAGCATACAGCTTCTCTTCTTCAGTTTCCCTAATACTTCCCTTAGATGCTCAGCATGATCAGACTCGCTCTTAGAATAAATCAAGATATCGTCAATGAAAACGATAACCGACTTGTCTAACATCGGCCGAAATACCCTATTCATCATATCCATAAATGCTGCAGGAGCATTTGTTAGACCGAATGACATCACGCGAAACTCATAGTGTCCATACCACGTCCGAAATGCTATTTTAGAGATGTCTGCCTCTTTCACCTTCAGCTGATGATAGCCTGACATGAGATCTATCCGTAACTTGAATCTTGTAGTTGGTCAAATAGATCATCAATCCTTGGCAAAGGATATCTATTCTTTACCATGAGCTTATTCAACTCGCGATAGTCTATGCACATTCTCATGCTTCCATCCTTCTTCTTCACGAATAACACTGGTGCACCCCACGGGGAAATACTTGGTCTTATAAAACCTTTGTCAAGGAGCTCTTGCTGTTGGGATATCAATTCTTTCATCTCGGACGGTGCTAGACGGTAAGGCTCTTTTGCGACGGGTTGGGCTCCTGGAACTAAATCTATCCGGAATTCTATCTCTCACTCCGGTGGCAACCCCGGAAGATCCTCAGGGAATACTTTTGGGTAGTCGCACACGATAGGAACATATTTCATTTCTTTCGTTTCGGCCGTAGCGTTGACAACATACGCCAGGTAGGCACCGCACCCTCTCCTTAACAAACCCTCGGCTTTTATCATCGAAATGACATTAAGCCCTGAACTTTCTCTATCACCATAAACTATCATCGTACCACCATCCAAGGATTTTAGCCTTATCGTCCTACTCTTACACACTATTTGAGCCTCGAACTCAGATAGCCAATCCATCCTCAAAACTACATCGAACCTTCATAAGGTCATAACATACAAGGTAACAGGAAACTCATGCCCTTCTAACTCTATCTTACAATCTTTAACCATTCTCTTTATCTTAACCGAGGTCTCACTAGCAGTTTCAACTATAAAGGTTTCAGGCACACTACAACATTTCATTTTTGCTAACTTACTAAACGTTGTAGCTATAAAACTTCTATTCACGCCTGAATCAAACAATACGGAAGCTGAAATACCATTTACTAGAAATGTACCCGTCACAACATCAGGGATCTACTTAGCTTGTTCCTGAGTTAGCATGTAGGCCCTAGTCCTTGGCCTATCCTGGTCAGCATCCTTTTTCTCCTTTCCTCCGGCTTCACTACTCGTACAAGCCCGCGCCAAGTGCCATGTCTGCCCGCACTTATAACACGTGGGCTTTGCATGGCAAACCTTAGCAAAATGTCCCATCTTACCACATTTGTAACAAGCATTTGACCCTGATCGGCATTCCCCACCATGGGACTTTCCACACTTATGACGCAAATCAGACCCAGTGCCCCACTTGCACTCTCCAGCATGCCTCTTCCCGCATGTCCTACATGACCACTTCTCTCATACTTTTCGTCGCTTATCTCTAGGGTTCCATGTTTGAGTGCGAGGTCGTTTGACAGGAGCGACCCACTTCTTATCTTTCTTCTCTTCTTCCACAACCACATCGTCCTCGACCAGGTCTTCATAAACCATCTCTGCGAGTTCGACAACATATTCAAAAGTAGCAGGTTTATTCTCCCTGGCTAACGTGCGAACCTTCTGTGGCAATCCCGTCATAGCACTTGATTCTCCTAGCCTCAGTGTTAACCACATCGGGCGCCAACCTAGACATTCGGTTGAACTCTGTGGTGCACTCACGATGTGTCATCGTCCCAGCTGTCAAGTTTAGGAACTTCATCTCTGCCTTTTCAACTTCGGCATCAGCAAAGAATCTTTTCATAACCAATTCCTTCAAATCCTCCCCTTTCATCGACTTAATTTCCTCGGGACTCTTCCTCTGCTCAATCGATTCCCACCAGTACATTGCCTCATCACCAAACGATTGGGTGGCATAACCGACAGATTGATCAGGACGGCACTCGCTAATGCGGATAATCTTGTCCATAGTGGTTATCCATTGAAGAGTAGCAATTGCGTCTCCCAGAACAGTCAGCTTCGGTGGGTCACATCCTTTGAAGGACTTGTAGTTGCACCCACATCGGCCACTTTTCTTGTCATCAACTTTCACAGACTTAACCACACTCGAGGCCTCCCATTCTTTATCATCATCTCTCTTGCCATCCCTCCCGCTCTTCAGCGGTTCTTTCACGGCTTTCAGCAAACCTTCCAGGAGTTATATTCTTCACAGCAGTGGCTACAGCTTGCACAATAGCTGCTTAAATTGCGGGATCCAGTTGAACCCCTTCGTTGTTGCTCGGGTTTCCTCCAGCTGCACTTTCCTCATCTCCGGTGTTGGAATTTGTTTCTACCGAAGGTCGTTGGTCACGACGAGGTCTGCCACGACACCCAGTGCGCCCTCCTGCTCTCACAACGTCTCTAGTTCCGTCCATCATATTCTATAAAGGGAAAACACAAACGTCATCACTCAAGGAAATATTTATTACAAGGATAGTAAGGCTAACATGTAATAATAGTGGCCAATTGTGATTAGCTGATCACGTTACTTTCCGTGTCTTATTCACTTCCCTTTATGAGTCTATTTGTGCTGGTTCTAGTCTTAAGCGGTTAATTAATCAAACAATAAGTTAATCCTATCCCTAATATTCACCTATCCTTTTTTAAGCAGTTAAGCTAACATTATCATTTAATCATACCTTTACCTTTACTGAGCTTTCTTGAGTGACACATGGCTATCTTGAACTGGCATCTTCTTCCTTTTCTTACTTTAATCCCACTCTCTGTTCAAGTCTATACATATAGGATGCTTAAATCTCTCGAACTTTGCTCTGATACTAACTTGTAAGGCCCCTTTATCGGTGCCCTACATTTGGTGTTGGATTTACTCATAAACATAGTTCTAAATATCAGCGAATTAAACTTTTCGCGGAATAATAATAAGGGTCAACCATTCATTACAAACATTCATAACTTTTTTTTATTAAAATATAACATAAAACGAAGTATCAAAGCATCATGACAAATCTTCAGATGCCAACCTCTTCAATCCTGCCATGTGTCTCCCTCAAGCCAGCTGTCTCAGTCGATTATCCTGTGTGCATACTAAAAGTCAGCTACATTGAGTGAGTTCTAGTTAATCAGGCGACATGCAATACATTCACATACTTACATATGAACCCGAAGGCACATACCTTCATTTTTACTTAAGTACTTACATACATACGTACTTTCATTCTTTCATTCCTACTTACATACATACTTTCATTCATACATATACGTTTAAAGAGTATTCCCTTCTATAACCCTCGCCGATATTATTAGGGTCGGTTCCCTACATTCGCCTATATTATTAGGGTCGGTCCCCTACATTCGCCGATAGTATTAGGGTCGGTTCCGTACATTCGCCGATATAATAGGGTTGGTTCCCTTTTCTAAACATACATTTCATTCGTTTGATAACCATACTTACCTTTCTTTATAAGGCTATACTTTCGTACATACACATTTCATTACATAGGCATAATATACATCACCTTCCCTGTCAATATGTGCAATATCCGAAGATCGTTCACGCATCGACAGGCATCCATTCATAACAGTCAAACATACTATCACTGTAGGTTCCCTGGACGGATCACACGAGATATCGCGGTCTACTCAGGTGCGGAATCCCTGCGTAGATCGTTACGAGTGTAGAAAGCAAATCAAACAAACATGATACGATAAACGAACACGTTATATTGATAACCAAACACGTGATACGATATCACTATTACAGACTCACGTCAACTCGATCGACTCAAACGACTAACTTGAACAACCAACACAAACCAAGCCGTAAGCTTGTATTTATATACACGACAACTTCGCCTGATATGTTCAGGCGAAGTTGTCCATAACTTCGCTTGTTCAACAAGTTCGCCTAGGCGAACTTGTTAACAACTTCGCTTTAAACAAAAACATAAATAACAATACAGACTCGATTACAGACACTAGACTATGAACTACTGACATTTATGCACCAACAGACTCCCCCTTGGCAGTAGCTTCATATCTTGATGTTTAAGCTCTTGTCTTGTAATCCTGTATCTTCACGCATGCACTCCTTCTCTAACACATACCGTGACTACTCGCTGATATTTCCTCGCTTCGTCCTTCCAAGCAGGAATATAGAATATCTTCTTTTCATTCAACACTTGCAGATCAGCTTTCGATAAGTTAACAAGATGCATCGGATCATACACCCTCAGCACTTCTTGTTCGTCTTCGTCTTCCATCACGGCTTCAGCAGTCTGGCAATCAACATACCACCATTTAAGATTCTTCAACACATCTTGAGGCATAGTCTTCATTGGAACCTCCTTGATGCATCGGATCGGTTTGTACTTCATCACCATCCATGGCTTGCCATCTGCTCTCATTCCCCTTTCTGTATCCTCCACGAGCTTTCCCTTCTGTGGCTTTAATAATTCAAACTTCTTCTCTTTTATGCTTTCTTTCCACACGATCTTCCCAATCACTCTTGCCATGTTGTCGTCACTTCTATTTATCAGGCCCAACCTGGCCAAATCCTTCACCTCACATTCCGGCAACGTATTGAGAGATCTCAGGGTTCTTTTGAAGTATTGAATACCATCATAACGCTTCACCACAAACAACTTTATCTGTTCATCATATATCCAACAGATAATTCCCTTCTTCGACTCAGCATAGCCTTTGATGTTATAACTCTTCTTGAACATGGCTGGAACAGCAGGCTTCTTGGTCTTAATAAACCAATGAGCACAGCCTTCCTTCCACCTAGGCTGCTCCTCCCACTCAGTCTCATCCATCTCGGTACCCATGTCGGCTTTCTCAACATCTGGGATCTCGTGTTCAACGTCTTCTTCTACTATCTCCCTCTCTTCTATCCCATCTTCAATCACAATCTGTGCGCCAAACTTCTCAATCTCCTCACACGGCAGCACATCATCATCAAACACATCATCATCTAGCATATCATCATCTAACTCTCTCAACGCATCAATCACATCATCTTCATCATCAACCATCACCACATCATCACCACCAACTGCACCTGTAGACTCCCCCTGAGCTGTGGAAGTCCCAAGAGCTTAAGTAGTTCTTGGCAACTCACCACCTGCACCTTTCGGTGCATTGGGATCATCGTCTCTGTCGTTTCTCTTCTTAGTCCTTAACTCGTCGCCTCTACAGCCTGTCTTCCCCTGAGATGCCAAGAACGCCTTCATAGCATCTATAATCCTCCCATGCTCAACCAGGAGGGACGACTGTAGTTGATTTTCTGCTACAAGGCGTTGAATAGCCTGGGTCTGGATAAAGTTGATCCTTGATTGCTCTGCCACGACCCGCTCAAGTGCAGCTATTCTCTCCGAGTCTGAGATGGTTGCATCGAAATCAAATCTCATATTAGATGTATCTGGAGTATACTCAGCAGGGATTTCGAATGCAACTGGGACTTCAGAAGCAGTTGTGGACGTAACCGCAGGTGGTATCGTGATCGACAACCCTGCAGTTGCGACGACCGTCGACTCTACAAATTGTGCCACAACCTCTGAAGGAGTAAGCGTTGGAGGTGGTAACGACACAATCTCCGGAGTCGTCGTCTGTAGTGTAGTGGATGGGATGCCGACGGCTGATGTAGCCACCCCAGGAACATCTGCGGCGCTTGTAACCTGTACAGAAGTAGGAACGATTGACATACCTGACAGTGCGGATGGAGCAAAACGTATAACACGTGAAGTCTCTCCAGCTCCCATACCAGCACCTGTCCTTTCACGTCTCGAACGTCTGATCAACTTGTGTATGTCCTCCTCTTCTTCCTCTGCCTCACTATCATCCACCGTCCTCTTTCTCTTCCCCAACGTCCTCTCTCTAGTCACCAACATCCTCCTTGCCTCATTCATAACATCGTCAAGATCGGAGTCAGCCACCGTCGTAGCTGCTCTAGTCACAATCACTTCCCTCACCTGTGCAGCAGAGACCTGCACTTCTTCATGTGGATCAAAACGATCCATGTCGAAGAAACCTTGGCCGCCAAATGCAGCATCAAGGTCTACATCCTCTTCAGCCGGCACAACAGGCGCAGCAGGTACAGCTTGAGGTGCTCCCGGCTGGACTTGATTGAGGATCTCTGAACTCGTCCCCAGCAGCAAGAACATACCCCGGGTTTATTATGAACCCAAAGAGTGGAGTATGCCTTGGACGCAGTTCAGGCTTGCTCCTCGCACTGGAAGTGCGACATTGAGCAAAGATACGCTTGCTCACACTCTCCACGTATCTTATCGGGCGTCGTTGAGGCAAATTCGGAGCCACATGGTTCAAGATCATCTGGATGAATCTTGGATACATAATGAACCGCTCCCGAGCTATCGCCCTCCTCTGTCTGTCGATCTCGTAAAAGACCATCTGACTAAAACTATAACGTTTGTTATAAGTCAGAGCAATCATTGCTGACTGCATGGTCGCACCCATACCATCAGTGCCCGCCTTCCTCCCAGACATACACATAATCATGACGTGCAATAGGAAGCGCCACTGATCGAGCAGGAACCCTTTCCGTCTCTGGGTATCGCCCAATGGACCAGAATAGCCCATTCGTAGAAACGCTCCATCACGAAACGGAGCCACAAATTCAGTCGGGTCATCCCGAGTCTCCTCTCCAAAGCGTAACGCCACCCGTATCTGTTTAGACGAGAACTGAACTTCCTGGTTGTTGACTGTTGCTCTCATAACCGGGGGCTCAACACGACAATCGTACTCCACCGTCTGCCAGAAATCCTCGATATTGGGTAAGGATATCGGCAGAGTCGTCGTGATTGCGTGAAATATCCTCGAGCGAATGAGGAAAGAAATGATCTCACGGTAGTCCTCTACGCCGCTCGCTTCCGGGTCTAAGGTAATGTACATATTGTGACCCGGGAAAAATTGTCTCTGGTTATCTCCGTCATCGCCTCCAGCACCTCCAGCACCAGCTACTGCAGCCATATCTGTAACAAACGAACCAAGTAAGATAAACATTAAAGCATAACACAAGTTCGCTTATTACCATGAGCGAAGTTGTGATAAAGACTGTATAGGCGAAGTTAAAGTTTGGGCGAAGTTGGGAACAACTTCGCTTCAGCTTTAAGTTCGACTAAAAATTATTAAGTAAAAAGGTTCCAGGCGAAGTTAAAGTTGGGGCGAAGTTGGGAACAACTTCGCTTCATATTTAAGTTCGCCTCACCACAACATCGCCTCAGGCGAATTTAAGTTTCAGGCGAAGTTACGGATAACTTCGCCTCAGGCGAATTTAAGTTTCAGGCGAAGTTACGGATAACTTCGCCTAAACCTTAACTTCGCCTGAATCTGAAACGGCGACAGTAAAGTTAATCGACATCCGTAAAACTGGTGTTTCGATTAACTTTGACGATTGAGGAGGCTAAAACACATGATATTAAGGATAACTAAACGACCAGTTTACTCATGAACACGTAAAACGAGTTTTGAAATCGGGTATAGGTTTCGAACGTCCGAGGTCGTTAACCGGGTGTCGTAACAACCTAGGATTAACAACATCGAACATCGAGTATAAGATATATAACCCAAACACACCTTTAAATCGGTTTGAGATCGAAGAAAGAAAACAAGTAGGATCAGTATATAAGTTCGCTGTGTAAACGGAGGATAAGTTCGCTGATATTTAGAATAATGAACTGTTTGACTCTTGAAAATCCTTATATAGGGGCGAAGTTATACAGGCGAAGTTACGGATAACTTCGCCTAGGCGAAGTTATCCACAACTTCGCCTGTTCAACAACATCGCCTATATATTTACAAAATTTAACCTTATAAGTTTAACAGTTTTCCAATTAAGTTATAAAACTTTCCTTTAAGAACTAAATGACACGTTCAAGTCCAAGTAACCCGTTATAAACAAATACAACTACAGAAAAAGAAAACTTTAAACAATTTAAGTATAAGGGATCAAATTTCAGTCTGGATAGGGACTGCTACGTTTTAGAAAAGATCCGAACAGGAATCATACTAAGTATGTGACTGTCACATAGATCCGTGTTTAGCTGTATTATGACATAAAGAGACAGGTTGTAAGCATGTAAATAACTTAAGATGGTTTTCATCGTGTCTGTGATACGAGTTAGGTTATGTTATGCCTCAAAATTTAAGTGGGCAACAACTCAGAAATATTGATGCCTCCTATCTCTCCTCAAAGCGTATTTGGCTTTCCCCAAGTCACCCCGAATTGACCTCGACCCATAGTGTCTGATTAAGTTGTAAGTACCCTTCATCTGGTTCCCGTTCTTCTTCTTACTCTAAGATTGAGAAGTCTTGACACTTTCATCTCTAGAATGTTTCAATACTCACAATTTTTTTTTTTTTTTTTTTTTTTTTTTTTTTTTTAACTCACAAATTTACATAGACTTCAGAGTAGTAAATAACTGCAAGTCCCGAATCTGGATCACTGCAGTTTCTTGAAACGCTATCTTCACGGGAATCAGACCACCCATGGGCGCGTGTATGACTGGGTAATTGCTTTTCTGCCTATCACTTGGAAAGATAAAAATGAAGACAAGCAAAACTCTTAAGGAGTTTCCACGTAAAATCAAGTAAATTTAGTTTGTATCACGTCTACTTTTACGCACCATAAAAAGTTACCTTGACATACAATGACTGTCCTAAAGCCTTTTAAGCCTAATAACCTCACCAGTTAAGCACACAAAGTTAGTATATCTATCATTTTCCAAGGTTGGATCAATTTTCCGTTTAACATAGCAAACGTACTTCTTACGAAGTAGTAGACTTGAAAAATAATTTCATTTCCCTTTTTTTCAAAATTTTAACATTAATCGCCCCGACCAAAACAAAGTCTTCAGGTAAACGGCTATCCCAAAGATCCAATGGATCAGCTGGACCGACCACATACTAGTATGTGTCCTTATAACTAAGTATGATCGACTAATTTTAAGCGAAAGAATGAAAACTCATCATAAACCGCCCCGGTCACAATCAGTAATCTGGTTAATGGCTATCCTCAAAATCTACAAGTAGAAAATGAGGACCAAAACATATCCGAAGACAAGTCCTTCAAACTGATGTAACCGACATATTTTTTAAGCGATAGTGACCCCTTTTTTTTTTGTTTTTTTTTTTTAAATATTACAAGAAAAGCATGGTTACTCGGGATTGATCATCCCATTTAGCTCGATAAGGTTTTGAAATCTTGTTTTATCAAACGCTTTAGTATAAAGATCAGCGAAATTATCAAGCGTATCCACCTTTTCAAGCACTATCAGTTTCTTCTCAGCATAATCCCGTATGAAATGATGACGTATGTCAATATGTTTAGTTTTACTATGTTTCACGGGATTGTTAGTTACTGAGATAGCAGCTGTGTCATCAATGCAAATAGGAGTAAGTAAGAAATTCAGACCATAGTCGCGCAACTGTTGTTGAATCCAAAGAACCTGGGAGCAGCAGTTGGATGCTGCCATGTATTCTGCTTCACAGGTTGAAATTGCGACCGAAGTCTGTTTTTTGCATTGCCACGACACCAACCTGCCACCAAGAAACTGACATCCTCCTGTTGTTGACTTCCGACTCTGATTGCACCCACCATAATCAGAGTCTGTGTAGGCGACTAGCTCCAAGTCTCCTCCTCTCGGGTACCACAACCCAAGCTTCGGTTTGCCCTTGAGATACCGCAAGATCCTCTTCACACCTTTCATGTGAGATTCCTTTGGGTTTGCCTGAAAACGAGCACAAAGACAAACAGCAAACATTATATCAGGCCTAGAAGCAGTTAAGTACATTAAAGAACCTATAATAGCCCGATACTGAGTTGGGTCCACATCTGCATCACCGTCTGACTCAGCACCCAATTTGTGATTGACGCAGATTGGAGTGTCGAATGGAGTGCTGTCCTCCATCTTGAATCGTTTGAGCACATCATGGACATACTTGGTCTGGTGAATGAACATCCCATCCTTCTTTTGATCAACCTGCAATCCTAAAAAGAAAGTTAGTTCACCCATAGCACTCATTTCAAAGCTTTTCTTCATGACGGCCTCAAAATCTTGACACATGGAGACTTTTGATGCAGCAAAAATAATGTCATCCACGTAGACTTGCACTAGCAGGAAGTCGCTTCCTTGTCTCTTCACAAACAGCGTGCTATCTATCTGACCTCTTTCAAACCCATTTTCAAGCAAGTAGTCTGACAGAGTTGAGTACCAGGCACGAGGTGCCTGATGTAATCCATACAATGCCTTGCTTAACTTGTACACATGGTCTGGAAAATCTGGGTCAGGAAAACCCGGTGGTTGCTCAACATACACAACCTCATCAACTTTCCCATTCAAAAAAGCACTCTTCACGTCCAACTGAAATACCTTCATCTTTTTATATGCAGCAAACGCCAAAAACAATCTTATGGCTTCCAACCTTGCGACAGGAGCGAACACTTCATTATAATCAATCCCCTCTTGTTGATTGAATCCTTTCACAACTAGCCTCGCCTTGTTTCTTATGATAATCCCTTTCTCATCTCTCTTGCACTTAAACACCCATTTTGTGCCAATCGCATGCACATGCTTTGGTTTTTCAACCAAATCCCAAACTTCCATTTTCTTGAACTGAGCCAACTCTTCTTGCATGGCTTCGACCCACGAGCTGTCCTTTAAAGCCATTTGATAATTTTTCGGTTCAATCTGGCTGATAAAGCAGGTGTACAAGCATTCGTTGATTATTCCTGTCTCCTTAATGCTTGTGTAAACACAGGTGTGCTCATCCAAGCTACGTCTTGTTTGTACACCGGAGGACACATCACCAATCACATTCTCCAAAGGGTGATCTTTATGAATTCTCGTGGTCGGAACAGAACCGACATGCAAATTGTCTTCCAAGTTAGAAGAGAGCTCGTCAATGGTTGTTTCATGCTGAGAGTGAAAAGGATTGATAAATTCTTCTTCAGTTGAGGCAGCAGGGGTATCGATAGTATTTGATGAGGAAGGTTGACATTTATCAATCAGCTGTCTTTGCAATAGATTTTCTTCCTCATCAAGGATCATCTTCGTAGCAACTCTTTCTTCTTCTTCAGAGATATCTAAATCCGGTATGTTAAAAGACTTAAAAAGTTTAACATAGTCGAAAAACTCCGCAGGTCCGTTGCTTGGTTTTGGCGGTTGGTAACTTGTGATATCTGTGTTACACACCACCTCAATCTTGCTTGTCGATGTATTGAAGACACGTCTGTTGGGAGTCCCAACAACATAACCGACTAAGATTCCTTCATCGGCTACTTCACCAAATTTAGAATTTGTCTTCAAAATCGAACAAGGGGACCCGAATGGTTCTAGACCACTCAAGTTGGGCTTTCTTCCATGCATAAGCTCATAACATGTCTTACCCAGTCTTTTAACAGTTAAGACTCTATTCAGAACATAACAGGCTGTAGCAACAGCTTCAGCCCAAAACACCACAGGAAGCTTCGAATCAGCCAGCATAGTTCTGGCTCCTTCAATTAACGTTCTATTCTTCCTTTCAGCCACTCCATTCTGTTGCGGTGTATACGGAGCGCTGTATTGGTGTTCAATCCCTCTCTGAAGGCAGAAGATCTCCATCTCAAAATTCTTGAACTCCGTTCCATTGTCACTCCTGATGAACTTAACCCTTTTATCCATTACGTTCTCAACTTTGGTAATCAAATTCTTCACCATCTGAGCCGTTTCGTCTTTTGATTTCAGGAAATACACCCACGAATATCGTGAGTAGTCATCAGTGATCACCAAGCAATAAGAAGTTCCTCCAAGACTTTTTGCATTCACGGGACCGAAGAGATCCATGTGAAGCAACTCCAGAGTACTGGCAATTGAATTGACTTTCTTGGTGAGATGGGATTTCTTGTGCTGCTTTCCCTTCTTGCACGCTAAACATTTATCTTCAAAATTGAAATTTTTCAAGGGAACGCCCAGCACAAGCCCATTCCTGACAATGTGGTTCATCTTCCGAAGATGAATGTGCCCCATTCTCCTATGCCACAATTCGGACTCTGTTTCACTCGCTTTTGTCATAAGGCATGAATCTGCCGTGGCCATTTCAGTTGATCTCATATCCATAGTGTACGTATTTTTTTCACGTGGAGACTTCATCAAAATCCACTCCTCAGGTATCTGAAAACCTGGTTTCAACACAATCGCCTCGTTCTTTGTAAAGTGAACGGTGTACTCCTTATCACAAATCTGCGACACACTTAGCAGATTGTATTTCAATTCTTCTACAAAGTTAACATTCTCCAATGTCATCTTTCCGTTCGACACCGTTCCCCTTCCAGTAATATTGCCTCCACTTTCTCCGGCAAAGCTTACTCTCCCTCCTTGAACAGGTTTCAAATCGTGTAACAAGTATTTGTTACCCGTCATGTGCCGGGAACAGCCGCTATCTACAACCCAAAGATTGTTGGCAGCCCTGTTCAACTGTTCCTGTACAATAAAGCAAAATATTAGAATTTAGGGACCCAAGACCAATTGGTCTTGGATCTATACATCCCAAACTTTGGCTTTACAAAGTTAGTATCTCGATAACTCCTGTAAGTCCCATTAGGATATCTTATTGAAGATTGATTGTAAGGCCTTCCAAACCTTTGGGAATTGAAAGTATTATAGCCTGTGGTTTGGTTATTAGAAGTGTAAAACTGAGATTTGTTTCTATGAAAACCTGAATTATTCACTTTTTTGAATTTTGAACAGTTTTCATATTTAGCAGTATGATAATTATCATTAGGTTTATTCTCAGCTTTAGTAGGCCTTACACCTCTGAATCGCTGCTTCAGAGGGCAATTTGCAACATATTTAGCAAGATGTCCTAATTGATTACATCTAAAACAACACCTATGCTCAACTTTTTTATCAACCGGTGTTTTAGATGTAGAGGCTATATTACCGCCAGTTCGTCTCACATATGGTGGGACGTACGGGTTTAGTGGAGTACTCTTTTTATTCGTTTTATCTTTTTCTCCATTCTTGGGTAACATAACCTCCTCTTTTGCCTTACCAGACTCGGATGACTTATCCGAATCTGATGAGACTGGACTTTGAACAGAAATTTCAACACTTGAAACAGGCGAACTTGTTTCGCCTCTACTAACATTTGGTTCTTTAACAGTTACTTTAATTGGCACTGTCTGAGCAACCTCAAAGTCAACAGATTTCTGAACACTAGGATTAAAAGTGTAATTGTGATTGTACGGTGGTGGAACCTCATGATAACCGATTCCTCCTCTCTTAGCAGAGGAACCTTGATCACTAACAAGGTGATCAAGAATAGCAGAAGAATTTCTGAACTGCTCCAGTTTTCGATTCAGTTCCACCACTTTCACCTGGTGGTCAGCATTCTGTTTTTCTCTCTCAGCAATTAGTTTAGTCTTTTCTTCCAAAACCTCATAACTTAAATCAATCACTTCAATTTTTTCAGCAAGTTTAGTTTTTAAACTTTTAACATCTTTTTCACAAGCTTTTATTTTAATTTTATAGTTATTTTCTCTTGATTTAATAAAGTGATGATCTTCTTTTAAGGTTTTAAATTCAGCATCCAACCTAACATACTGATCAGTTATGGTTGCTAGTTGCTCAGACAAGTTCTCACATTTTGAACATATAGGTTTAGAACATACCTCGGAGAGCTGGTCATTGTCATCTGCCATAAGAGCTTTTTCTTCTTTGGTAGCCCTCTCACTTTCTTCAGTTTCAACCTTTGCCAAATTTGCCTGCTCAAAAGTTTCTTTAGAAAGCAGGTTCCAGTTGTATTCACCATCTCCTCTGGAAATCATGGCACTATAATCTTTTCTTCCCTCATTATGCTGTGTAGACTTTCCTTGACTTCGTTATACACGCTCATTCCTACATTCTTTTGCGAAGTGACCGTTTTGTTGACAATTGTAGCACCTTACCTTTGACTTGTCGAACCCTGGTCGTCCTCCGACAAACTTTCTACCGGTCTTATTCATAAACCTCTTCACCCTCCTTACAATCATGGCCATCTGCCATTGTAGATCCATTTCTTCCATATCGTCAGCATCAATCTGATCGTAATCTTCATCCAACATAGCTGGATCAACAATCTTCCCTTGAATATAGTTCTCATAGGAAGCAATGAAAGAAGCATAGAGGCCAAACTGCTCTTCACAGACTTGACACTCATAGGCATCTTGGAGTAGTTGTTGCTGGGAGCACTTGAAGAGCAACTACTCTTGCTTGCCTGGGGTTGAGAACCACTAGATCCAGCTGCTACATAGCAAACATCCCCATTTGTGTTAACTGACACATGCCCCTCATGTGATGAGTTGGGGCCCGACTCTCCCTTCGAGTAGTAAGCAGCCGATTCAGTCTTTGAGCCTGAGCTAGTGTTGACTTTAGCTCCATACATACTTGGATCTTGAACCTGATCCATAGATGTCTCCTTTCTTACCATGTTAAGCTCAAAGGTCCTGAGCTTGTTGACTGTCGTTTCTAGATCATATGTGGGAAAGTCTTTGTCTTCCTTCATCAGCACAGTGTACATCTCCCATTTTGGTGGGAGAGCATCTAGAAGCTTCTCAACTATTTCTTCTTCTCGGTAGGAAATGGAATAGTTGCTCAATTCAGTCATCAGATGGTAGTATCGAGTGATAATATCATCTAAAGATTCATTCTTCAAATACTTGAAGACTGAGAACTGGGTTTTGAGCAATTTTATCTTTGAAGCCCGTATTCCTACATTCCCTTCAAATCTGCTCTCAAGAGCTTCCCAAAGCTCTCTTGCTGATGTGTACTTTCTAAACGTATGAAGGATCTCTTGTGGAAGAGCCATAGTAATAGCAGCATGAGCCTTGCTCTCGGCCTCATACATCTTTTTCTCTTATTCTTCCATTTTACTATACTTCTTGATTTGGTCACGACCTTCATACTCCATAATTGGTGGAATATACCCATCCTGGATGCATACCCACATCTTCGCATCCTGGTATTTGACGTACTGTATGAACCGATCCTTCCATGCAACGAAATCGGTTCCCTTCAGCAATCTTGGGGCCTTGGTAGCCGACCCTGCTTCAACTTCCATCTTCACTAACTCAGAGATGTTGATCGACGACATCTTTCCCGAAAAGTAAGAAACCTGAAAAGTTAAAAGTTTTTTTTTTTTTTAAAGTACTGTAGGCGAAGTTACAGATAACTTCGCTTGAAGTAGGCGAAGTTGTAGAGAACTTCGCTGAAGAACTTCGCTGATAACTCTGCTGATTAACTTCGCTGATTCTTAACTTCGCTTAAGGTAAGCGAACTTAGGAATGAGGCGAAGTTGTAGATAACTTCGCTGATACAGGCGAACTTGAGAAGGTAGGCGAAGTTGTGGATAACTTCGCTTAACCTTATATCTTCGCCGAAACCCTACGTACAGTGACGGTAACTTCGCCTGATGAACACGGACGTTTTTGAAGATCTGGAATCTGGATTTAACAAGGTTTTTGATGGTGCAAAGGCTTGAATACTGTGGTAGTAGGTAAGATTGACTTAGAAACACGAAAACACGTCCCGCGAATAGTCGAAACGGGACGAAATCTACACCCGCGTGAATATCCCGAACCACACAATCGAGCAAAAGCTCTTATACCAATTGTAGGTTCCCTGGACGGATCACACGAGATATCGCGGTCTACTAAGGTGCGGAATCCCTGCGTAGATCGTTACGAGTGTAGAAAGCAAATCAAACAAACACGATACGATAAACGAACACGTTATATTGATAACCGAACACGTGATACGATATCACTATTACAGACTCACGTCAACTCGATCGACTCAAACGACTAACTTGAACAACCAACACAAACCAAGCCGTAAGCTTGTATTTATATACACGACAACTTCGCCTGATATGTTCAGGCGAAGTTGTCCATAACTTCGCTTGTTCAACAAGTTCGCCTAGGCGAACTTGTTAACAACTTCGCTTTAAACAAAAACATAAATAACAATACAGACTCGATTACAGACAATAGACTATGAACTACTGACATTTATGCACCAACAATCACATCAATCATTATAGCATACACTTACCATTTAAGGTTAGTGTATTAACGTTCATATTGAGTATGCACACAGCCCCAAAAACATAACAAGAAAGTGGGGCTATAAACTCACCTGAAGTCGGTTACGCTCACCATTAATAGTTATTCCTTTCTTGAGCTGAGCACGACTAACTGTATAACAATTACATGTATCAATTAACTATCACTACCCATATCACGTTTCTAATGTAATTATAACCCTCAACGAACGGGGTTCTGGGGGAAGCGCCCTTGGCAGCGGGGTCTAGGGGCGGTAGCCCCTAGCAGGATCCAAGAGGCAGAGCCCCTGACTGGGGTCGAGTTGGCAGGTCAGCTTGGAAAAATTTAATTTCCATTAACTATCTTAACACATTTTTCATTACAATTTTTAATTATTATTCACTTCGCCATCTCATTTGCTATAATGAATTAAGCCTAATTCGTTATCAAAACACAGCCTAATTCGTTATTAGAACAGGGTCTGATTCGTTATCTATATAATGTGATTCGTTATCCTAGTTCGTTAGCCCAATTCGTTAATATAACGAATTGAGAAGTAACGAATCCCCTAGTTCGTTTTCATAGTCGTAACGAATTGGACCTTAACGAACTGGGGCTAGTTCGCTTTTCTTTCATTAACGAATCAACTCACGAATTAAGGCTAGTTCGTTAAACCTCCGTTAACGAATTAAGGATAGGTCAGAGAACGTCAGGAACATTCTCTGACATTCCCTTCCTCGTAGCTCGTATTCACCATTTTGGTGCCGTTACGCCAAAAAAACGCGCGGTGGCCGGAAAAACGTGTTTTGCACCGTTTTTCACCGGTTTTCGTCCCGTTTGATCCAGATCTGAGCTAGGGTGACCCCTAAGCTCATCTTTTGATCGGTTTATACCTGATTCTATCCGGATCTCGTAACTTTAACGGTTTAAGGAGTTGGCTCGTCGTTTCGCGACTAGATATAGCGGGTTTGGACCCATACAATATCATAGTATTAGTACCTCGGGTCGGAATCAGCTTTCCCTCTTGGTTCGGCTAGAGAAAAGAGAGAAAACTAGAAAGAGAGAGCTTAAGTGTGTGTTTTAAGTGGTGTATGGAATGGATGAGAATGAGGGATTAATGCATTTATATTATGGATCTTGGGCTTAAGCCCATGGTCTTTTCTTCCTTTCCTTATTAACCCAAGTCCATTCTCATTTTACTTAACCCAACACAAGCCCGACTCTTAATAACTCGTCTTTTTATTTTATTAACCGAATCAAGAAAACGAGATGTTACCAGAGGAAGGATACAACTTCCAACACACATATATCACCACACCACACACCACGATATAGTTCGGTTCATACGTCTCCATCGCACGCTCAATATCTAGGTATAGTTCGGCTGCCAGGTTAAACCCGGCAGTTTGCACTGCTTCTGCTATTGTTCTCTAGGAGGCAGACGGTGTTCACCAAGGTAGCCCAAAATCTGTCTCAAGTTACCTCTCTATAAGGAAATCCTCAGTCAACACCCATTTTATATTGCATTGTTTTATTTCTATAGTACTGTTTTCGTTATTCATTGCATGTAATTTTAATTTTATTGAATAACATTTTGGATTATTGCGCACTCGCATTGTAGTTAACATTAATGGAAATCTCTTGTTAAAAATTTTAGGCTTTAGTTTTTTGAATGGTGGTTCTACATTTTCAACAAAATTCAGTATTATATGATTAAGTTTGTTACACGATTAAATATGATACACGTACGATACCAGTCGTCGATATAACGTTTTCTAAAAATTATATCATACAGTTTATAAAAAAATGTTCAGTATGTGTACCAAAAGTTTATTTTTCAACACTTTTTGTCCATGAAATTTAATTAAGAGGGCAATAAATCATTGTTTAACAACCATGGGTAGGAACATAAAGTTGAGCTTATCATGATCCAATATATATGAAATGCCTATGTTCACGCCATCCAGCAACACTTGAAGCTATTGGTTGAATGAAGAATTACTAAGGTTGGATGTAGTAGACCAGTGATGTGCTAGAAACAGTCAAGTAAATATTAACTAAATTAACAAGTAATAAAAACTAGACTTAAGACTCAACTACACAAAACACCGGCAAGTGAACCGGTCAATTGTACTAAAGCTAAGTAAGTCCGGAATATCAAACTCACAGGACTCTATAAATTACGTTAATTAACTAATTAGACTCGACTTACGACACGACTATTTATTATTATGTTTAAAGGGGGATTTTTAAACTAATATTAAACTAAGATTAAACTAAGAAAGTAAATAAACAAGTTAACGAGAAACAAGCAACTAAACACAAGATCGAAACCAATCAGAGAAGGAATCTACCTAGGTAAGAATCCCATGCATCAACAATCATCAAGCAATGGACAAATAACATGATTATGGAAACTGATTTCTAAACGTGTTCATCTAACAAACACTAAGGACCTTTGACTGAATCAAATGAAATCCCGAAGAACAATTATTAGATTATTAAGCAATCAGTTGAATTGATTTCCGCAAAGTTATCAATTAGGGTTAATTAATAGTATCTAAAGCAAGCAATCTTACAAAACACTAAACCCTAGATAACTTGATAAACTAACATGACATCATGAGCATGGATCAACACAATAAGCAAGAATATTGTCACTACTATCCTAGCATGCAATTGACCAAGACACATGAACAACTTCTCACCTTACAGCTATTGGAATTTAGCAAAACATTTAAAACCTTAACCAACTATCAACAAGCTTCTATGATCTAATGGGCCCATTTAATCACAATAATCAAAACCCCAAGTAATGATTTAAACATAAACCCTAAATCTAAAGAACACAATCAAAAGATAAAAGATCTATGTGAAGCTATAATTAACAATCAATCAAGATAATAAACATTCATATGCATCATGAAAGCAAAATCAAGTCTTTTACTATTAAATCAACAAACCATAATCAAAGCATAAATCCAAAGCAAGAATCAAGTCTCAAACATGTTCATCAAACCTAGGTAGACATGAAGTCTAGCCTAGAATCATTATTAAAAAAAATCCTAAACAAGTCTTAAAAACAAAGAGGAAAGACATCAAGAATAATGAACAACGAACGAAAGTTAGAGCGATAAAACCCTTAGAGATTGATCCCCGAACACCCGGACGAAAGCTCTCTCGATCCTCCATAGTTCCTAGCTTCAAATCACCTTCAAAACATTGAAAAAACTCTTGAAATCGGCTACCAAAAAGCTTAGGACCAGCTAGGGAATAAATATGTTTATATAAGCGAGAATGGGCTTGGGCTTGCAATTTTTGGCTGACCAGAAGGCCTAGGCGCCCGGCCTAGGCATCCTGGGCATTTGCCGAGGTGCGGTGCGGCGCCCTTTGGGGGTGAATTTTCGGTTTTTGCTATTATTTATTGTTTATTCATGTTAGGTCCCTTTCTTGAACTCAAAGTAACGATGAGAAACTGCTAGAACTTCTTTTCCTTGACTCCAAAGCCACCATCTACATGAAAACAAATCGAAACTCTAAGTGAACTAATCATGTAATCATTGACGAGTAAAACGAACAAACACGAACTTAACCTTCACATGATATGATAGAAAGAATTAAAGCTTAACACTCAAGACAACAAAAGATATAAAACATAATAAATAGATAAAACTTGACTCAAAACCTTAAATAATAAAAGATTACAAAACTCGAACTTAAACGAACTTAAAACATTAAATAAACATAACTTTAAAAGGGATTCGAGATGTATAAATAGACGCATATCAACCAGGCAGACAACCGTTGCTTTATATTGTATTTTGTTGTTTTTAGCTACTAGCTGAGTTGAAGTTTTTTCCATGGTCATGGACTGTTCGTTTTGTTGATAAAATAAAACTATTCAATACGTTTACGTTATGCATTGTTTGAATCTATTTTATCTCAACTTTTTTTATATATCAACCGTTCTTGTTTGAAAATGAAGACTAGTAAACAAATTAAATAATAAAAATGTGTAAAAGATTATTGGGTATAAGTATTTTGTAGAAAAGAAAAAAGAAAGATAACGGCACAGTATAGTTTGTTTTAAGATGGGGGACATATCAAAATAGTTCTTTAACTAATTCATTAAGGGTAAAAAGGTAACTTAATTAGTGAATTCTAATGAAACTCAGAAATATTTGTAATTTAGAAAAGGAAAAATATGTACATGATTTTAAAGGGTGGGTTGAATATGTAACAAAGTATATTAGGAAGTGGGTATATGTAAATGCCCAATTGTAATATATGCAAATTGGTTCTAACAAACTAATAACAAGTGACTCACATTCTTGTTGGACAATATCATTAAGAATTTCTGGTGATTACACGTTAAGAAAGACTTATAGTTTTCTCCATTTCAAACACAAACACTATAATAATTAAGATTATTTTATCTTTTTTAGTAGCTACTTAAATATTGGGACATCCTGCTCCTGAGGAGCAACAAATACAAATAGTGCCCTGACATATTCGGTTTTGTATATCTTGACATTGCGGTACCATAGTAACACAATCTGCGTTGCATATCAGTTCATCACACGGATATGTTACGTGATCATGAGAATAACTACACAAATCAACACCTGGTTGTCAAAAAAAATAACAAACTACTGAGTAAATTAAAGTTGTATTATATTAATCGAAGAAAATAGGTAAGTTTCAACAAAATATTACCATACTCCTTGCATTGTTCCTCGGCCCGGCAACAATACAAGTCATAAGATTTGAACATACTATGTAAAGAAAGTTAAAAGACAAGATGCTTTCCTCTATCTTCAAACTCAAAAGCGTCCAATATTAAGAATGTGGTATGGCCTTCCAACAAAAATACATGGTATTTATAACGTTGTATACATGAGAAATATTTAGTCAACAATATTAATTGATTCTTTGACGTTTGTTATTGAATAATATTGTTTTTTTCCAAAAATAGTTTTGTAGGGTAAAATTATGACAAAATTAGTGTTAGTTTTAAATTATTTACCAAAGAGTGTACAACTTATAAAATTTTTTACGCATTCCCAATTTAATTGGATGACCTATATTTTTTAAAACAAAAGAAAACCCTTTTAATATTTGAAAAAATATGTTTAGTTTTCTTTTTTTTAAAGATATATATTTTAAATTCTATTTATTCATTATTAAATAGTGTCTTTTACAGTAAGATGTGGAACTCTCTTCTAACATTATTATTGCTAAAAATAATTTTACCTAAAATTGGCTTCATCATTTTAATAGTTGTACTTTTCATATAACGTCAATCGCGATTACACAAACTTTATCGACTGTGATTGCAACAAATTCATATACATAAGTTTTTTTATTTTTTCTTTGGTGTTTTCAAATATGGTGATTCAAGAAAGAAATTCATGAAACCTCCTAAAACTAAAACTAAGTATCACCATCATCCAAATATACAGAATGTCACCTATTATTGTAAGAATGTGTATATAGCATTTTCTGTTGGAAATTTTTGGCTAATAATAATATTATTTATCAATCTCAAAGAATAGAGATGAACGCGATCGATACAAAAATATATGTGATTAAGAATATGAATCTATGAAAAATGTGTTTCTTCCACATTTGTGAAATGAAAATGGTTTTGTCCAAAATTTGTAGAATAACAAACTCGTTAGCTCCTTGTAAGTAGGTTTGCTCACAAGGTTATATTCTTCTTGGACAAGACAAAACTGGTAGCGTTAGAAAATGCCAGCACCTACCTCAGTGGAGTGATTGACACGTGTCCGATGACACATCATTGATTATGGTTGTAATAGATAGTGTGTGGAAAGAAGAAGGATACAACTTTCAACACACATACATCCACACCCACGCACCACGATATAGTTCGGTTCACACGTCTCCATCGCACGTACCATTATCCAGGTATAGTTCGGCTGCCAGGTTAATCCCAGCATTACGCACTGCTTCTGCTATTGTTCTCTAGAAGACAGACAGTGTTTCACCAAGGTGACCCAAAATCTGTCTCAAGTGACCTCTTTAAAAGGGAAATCCTCGGTCAACACCCATTTTGTATTGCATTCTTTTATTTCTATAGTACTGTTTTCGTTATTCATTTCATGTAATTTTAATTTTATTTAATGCTATTTCGGTTTATTTTGCACCTGTATTTTAGTTAACATAAAAGGAAATTTCATGTTAAAAATTTTTAGGCTTTAGTTTTTTGAATGGTGGTTCTACATTTTCAAAAAATTCAGTATTATATGATTAAGTTTGTGTAAGGCCCCGTTACTGGTACCTCACATTTGGGCGTTGGATTTACTCATAAACGCAGTTCTAAAATCAGAGTTAATTAAAAAACTTTCGCGGAATAATAAAATAGTCAACCATTCTTTGCATTCATCCAAAATTTTGTCATTTTAAAACATAAAATAAAACATAGTGTCAAAACATCACGATAATTCTTCAGATGCCAGCCTCTTCAGTAATGCCATGTGTCTCCCTCAAGCCAGCTGTCTCAGTCGATTAGCCTGCGTGCATACTAAAAGTCAGCTATGCTGAGTGAGTTCTAGTTAATCAGGCAACGTACAATACATTCACATATTTACATATGCACCCGAGGGTACTTACCTTCCTATTGTCTTACATACTTACATACTTTCATTCTTTCTTTCGTATTAACATACATACTCTCATTCATACACATACATTTTAAAGAGTCTTCCGCCCTATAACCTTCGACGATATTATTAGGGTCGGTCCCCTACATTCGCCGATATTATTAGGGTCGGTTCCCTACATTCGCCGATATTATTAGGTCGGTTCCCTACATTCGCCGACATTATTAGGGTCGGTTCCCTTGTTCTATCTATACCTTTCGTACCTTTCTATACATTCATAATTATAACTTTCATACGTCCATACATCATCTATACATCAAATATATGTCAATCATAACTTTATACTATCCTTTGACGGCAAATGTAATATCCAAAGATCGTTCATGCATCGTCAAGCATTCATTCATACATAAATCACATAAGGCATACACTTACCGCTTAAGGTAAGTTTATTAACCAATCACATCGAGTATGCACACAACCCCGAAAACATAGCAAGGAAATGGGACTAGAAACTCACCTGAATACGGTTACGTTCACCGTTAATAGTTATTCCCTTCTTGAGCTGTGCACGACTAACTTTTGATGTTTCTAGGTTACAGTTTAGCTCGATGTTCAATGATGATCTTGTATCTAGCTTGAGTAATCACTATCTAGCGAAATCGGCTTGGTTTTGGCCTTGGATCCCGTTTCCTCTCTTGCGGCCGATTACGGGAGGTTTGTGTGCGTTATGGAGGTGTAGAGAGAATAAGATGGATAAGTTGGATGAAAATGGAAAGATTTAGGGTTTAAGGGGTATTTATACTCCCCTAAGCCCATGGACCTAAGGCCCATCTTTCCTTTTTAGCCCATGAGTAATTCTCTGTAATTAGCCTACTTCTCTTTCCCTCTTTTATTATTTTATTTATTAATCCAAGCAAACTTTTCCGTAAGAATAATATAAAATATTTTTATTTGAAATTCGGGATGTTACAAGTCTTCCCTCCTTAAAGAGGTTTCGTCCCCGAAACCTAACTATTACATAAACAGGTTAGGGTAAAACTTGCGCATCTCATCCTCAGCCTCCCAAGTAGCATCTGATCCTTTGCGGTGCTTCCATATAACCTTTACTAAGGGTATAACCTTGTGAGGAAGCTGTTTTTCCTTGCGATCGACAATCTCTATCGGTTGCTCAATGTAATTCAACTGTTCATCAACCTCGATGTCCATCAATGGCACGTGAGACGTGTCATCAGCTAGACACTTCCTCTGATGAGAAACATGGAAGGTTGAATGAATTTCCTTCTAACTCATTAGGTAAATCCAGCTTATAAGCACCTCTCCCACGCGATCTATAATCTTAAGCGATCCAATATACCTCGGACTCAACTTCCCCCTCGTCCTGAAATGAATGATTCCTTTCCAAGGAGAGACCTTGAGCATCACATTGTCACCAACGTTAAACTCGATCGGTCGTCATCGCTTATCAGCATATGACTTTTGCCTGTCTTGAGCAGCTTTCATTCTAGCCTTAATCTGATCGAATTTTGAGGACGTTTCTTGAACAACTTCTAGGCTTCCCATTTCCTTCTGACCAATCTCTCCCCAACATACGGGAGGTTCTACATCGTCTACCATAGAGCATTTCAAACTGGTGGCATACCAATACTTGAATGGTAGCTGTTGTTATAGAGAACTCTGCTAGGTGCAGATGATCATCCCACTCCCACCAAAGTCTAAAACACAATCACGTAGCATATCCTCAAGGGTTTGGATCGTTCTTTCAGACTGTCTATCGGTTTGAGGATGATACGCCGTACTAATGTTCAATCTCGTTCCCATGGCTTCATGGAATTTCTTCCAAAACCTCGAAGGTAAACCGTGTATCTCTATCTTACACGATCGACAACGGTACACCGTGCTTAGACACAACTTCCTTTATGAACAAGCTTGCTAACGTTTATGAATAGATAGCCTCTCGTAGTATGGGCAGAAAGTGAGCACTCTTAGTCAAACGGTCTACAATCACCCAGATGGTATCATGATGCTTAGCTGTACGAGGTAGCTTAGTTATGAAATCCATGGTGATGTGTTCCCACTTCCATTCAGGTATCTCCAAAGGTTGCATCTTCCCATAAGGCTTCTGGTGTTCAGCCTTGACTTGTAAACAAGTTAAGCACTTACTAACATAATCTACTACATCATTCTTCATTCCTGGCCACCAATAGTCTCTCTTCAAATCCTGGTACATCTTTGTAGCTCCTGGATGAATCGAATATCTTGACTTATGAGCTTCATCTAAGATTCAACCTCTGAGATATCCATGGCGTGGGATCCACATACGGTCAAACCTAGTCTTAACACCATGAGTGTTTTCCATTAGCTCATCTTGTTGGCCGTAAACTCTTTCTATCTGTACTAACTTCTCGTTACTAGCACCTCGGGCTGCACTTTGATGATTTCTTTGAAAAGGCTTGAGTTCATAATCAGCTGGTATGACTTCACTGTTGCAAGGACTTCCTCATTCTTTCGACTTAGCGCGTCGGCGACCACATTAGCTTTACCAGGATAGTACTTAGTGTCGCAGTCGTAATCCTTAATCAACTCCAACCACCTCCTCTGTCTCATGTTCAATTCCTTCTGCTCGAAGAAGTAATTTAAACTCTTATGATCCGTGTAAATGGTACACTTAGTACCATACAAATAATGCCTCCATATCTTGAGAGCATGCACTACGGCTGCTAGTTCTAAATCATGCATCGGATATGTACTCTCTTGGACTTTCAACTGTCTAGACGCGTAAGCTATCACTTTTCCACGCTGCATCAGCACGCAACCTAACCCACGATGCGAGGCATCAGTACAAACAACCAGATCCTCGTCACCATCGGGTAAATAAAGGATTGGAGCTTGCGTGAGTCTCTTCTTTAACTCTTGAAAATCTTCTTCTTGGAACTTTCCCCAACTGAATACTATCGACTTTCTGGTCATACCGGTCAACGGTGCGGCTATCTTGGAGAAACCTTCGATGAATCTCCTACAGTAGCCAGCTAACCCTAGGAAGCTTCGTATATCAGTCGGATTCTGTGGAGTCTTCCAATTATTTATCGCTTCAATATTAGCTGGGTCCACGGTAATCCCTTCAGGATTAATCACGTGACCTAGAAATTGCACTTCTCGAAACCAGAACACGCATTGAAAACTTAGCATATAACTTCTCTCTCCTCAGAGTCTCCAATACTTCTCTCAAATGCTCGGCATGATCAGACTCGCTCTTTGAATAAATCAATATATCGTCGATGAAGACGATAACTGACTTATCCAACATTGGCCGACACACCCTATTCATCATATCCATAAATGCTGCGGGAGCATTTGTTAGACCGAACGATATTACAAGGAACTAGTAGTGCCCATACCATGTCCGAAACGCCGTTTTAGGGATGTCTGCCTCTTTCACCTTCAACTTATGGTAGCCTGATCTGAGATCTATTCGTGAGAACCAACTTGAACCTTGTAGTTGGTCAAACAGATCATCAATCCTTGGCAAAGGATATCTATTCTTTACCGTAAGCTTGTTTAACTCACGATAGTCTATGCACATTCTCATACTTCCATACTTCTTCTTCACGAATAATACGGGTGCGCCCCACGGGGAAACACTTGGTCTAATAAAACCTTTGTCGAGGAGTTCTTGCAGTTGGGACATCAGTTCTTTCATCTAGGATGGTGTTAGACGGTAAGGCGCTTTCGCGATGGGTTGGGCTCCTGGTACTAAATCTATCTGGAATTCTATCTCGCGCTCTGGTGGCAACCTCGGAAGATCCTCTGGGAATACTTCTAGGTAGTAGCACACGATAGGAACATCTTTCATTTCTCTTGTCTCGGCCGTAGCGTTGACAACATACGCCAGGTAGGCACCGCACCCTCGCCTGCTAACAAACCCTCGGCTTTTATCATCGAAATGACATTAAGCCCATAACTTTCCTTATCACAATAAACCGTCACCGCACTACCATCCAAGGACTTTGACCTTATTATCCTACTCTTACACATTATCTGAGCTTCATACTCAGACAGCCAATCCATCCCAAGACTACGTTGAACCCTCCTAAGGTCATAACATACAAGGTAACAGGGAACTCGTGTCCCTCTAACTCTATCTTAGCGTCCTTAACCATTTTCATTATTTTAATCGAAGTGTCACTAGCGGTTTCTACTATAAAAGTTTCAGACACTCAACAACTTTTCATTTTAGCTAATTTAGTAAATGGCGTGGCTACGAAACTTTTTTTCGCGCCTGAATCAAACAATACTGAAGCGGAAATACCGTTTACTAGAAACTTACCTGTGACTACATCTGGAATCTGCTTGGCTTGTTCTTGAGTCAGCATGTAGGCTCTGGTTCTTGGTCTAGCTTGTTCAGTATGCTTCTTTCCACTTCCTCCGGCTTCGCCCTCGGTACACTCCCTAGCAAAGTGACTCGTCTTGCCGCACTTGTAACACGCGGGCTTAGCATGGCTGTCCTGAGCAAAATGTCCCATCTTACCACATTTGTAACAAGCATTAGATCCTACTCTGCATTCCCCTCCATGGGACTTTCCACACTTATGGCAGACATCAGAACCAGTGCCCCATTTGCACTAACCACCGTGCATCTTACCACATGTCCTACACGACCTCTTCTCCCACACATTCTGCTTCTTATCTTTGGGGTTCCATGTCTGAGTGCCAGGTCGCTTCGCAGAAATAACCCATTTCTTTTCTTTCTTCTCTTCTTCCACTACTACTTCATCCGCAGCCAGGTCTGCATAAACCATCTCTGCGAGTTCAACAGCAGAGTCAAAGGTAGCAGGTTTACTTGCCCGGACCAGTATGTGGACTTTTTGTGGCAACCCCCTCAAATAGCACTTGATTCTCTTAACTTCGGTATTAACCATATCAGGTACCAACCTAGACATTCGGTTGAACTCAGTGGTATACTCACGATGTGTCATCGTTCCAGCTTTCAAGTTCAGGAACTTCATCTCCGCCCTCTCAACTGCGTCAACACAGAACCTCTTCATCACTAACTCCTTCAGATCCTCCCACTTCATGGCCTTAATCTCTTCCCAAATCTTCCTCTGCTCCATACTTTCCCACCAATACATCGCCTCCTCTTCTAACGATTGAGTGGCATAACCGACAGCTTGATCGGGACGACACTCGCTAATGCGGATAATTTTATCCATGGCAGTTATCCATTGAAGGGTAGCGATTGCGTCTCCCAAACCAGTCAGCTACTGCGGGTCACAACCCTTGAAGGACTTATAGTTGCAACCACCTCGGCCCCTCTTCCTAACATCAACTTTCACAGACCTTACCTCACTCGAATCCTCCCTCTCCCCTTCATCATCTTTCCTACTGCCTCCTCCTGCTCCTTCAGCAGTTCTTTCACGGCCCTCCAGCAGACCCCTCTGGGTTCAAGTTCTTCACTGCAGTGGCTACAGCTTGCACAATAGCTGCTTGGATTAAGGGATCGAGTTGAACCCCTTCATTGTTATTAAGGTTTCCTCCAGCTGCACTTCCTTCTTTTTCCGTGGCAGAAGCTGCCTCCACAGAAGGTCGTAGGTACCACGACGTCCAGTGCGACCTCCCGCTCCAACAACTGCCCAAGATCCAGCCATCGTATTCTGGAAAGGAAAACACAAACGTCATCACTCAAGGAACTATTTAGTACAAGGATAGTAAGGCTAACAGGTAATAACAGTGGCCAGCTGTGATTAGCTGATCACGTTACTTTCCGTGTCCTATACACTTCCCTTTATGAGTCTATTTGTACTGGTTCTACTTTAAACAGTTAATCCATCAAACATTCAGAAAATCCTATCCCTACGTACACATATCATTTCTTTAGCACTTAACCTAATCATTAACATACATATTTAACCATACACTTTACCTTTACTGAGCTTGCTTGAGTGGCACATGGCGATCTTGAACTAGCATCTTCTTTCATTTCTTACTTTAATCCCATTCTATGTTCGAGTCTAAGCATATAGGATGCATAAATCTCTCGAACTTTGCTCTGATACCAACTTGTAAGGCCCCGTTACCTGTACCTCACATTTGGGCGTTGGATTTACTCATAAACGAAGTTCTAAAGTCAGAGTTAATTAAAAACTTTCACGGAATAATAAAATAGTCAACCATTCGTTACATTCATCCATAATTTTGTCATTTTAAAACATAACATAAAACATAGTGTCCAAACATCACGACAATTCTTCAGATGCCAGCCTCTTCAGTATTGCCATGTGTCTCCCTCAAGCCAACTGTCTCAGTCGATTAGCCTGCGTGCATACTAAAAGTCAGCTACGTTGAGTGAGTTCTAGTTAATCAGAAAACGTACAATACATTCACGTACTTACATATGCACCCGAGGGTACTTACCTTCCTATTGTCTAACATACTTACATACTTTCATTCTTTCTTTCGTATTAACATACATACTCTCATTCATACACATACATTTTAAAGAGCCTTCCACCCTATAACCTTCGCCGATATTATTAGGGCCGGTCCCCTACATTCGCCGATATTATTAGGGCCGGTTCCCTACATTCGCCGATATTATTAGGGTCGGTTCCCTACATTCGCCGATATTATTAGGGTCGGTTCCCTACATTCGCCGACATTATTAGGGGTCGGTTCCCTTGTTCTATCTATACATTTCGTACCTTTCTATACATTCATAATTATAACTTTCATACGTCCATACATCATCTATACATCATATATATGTCAATCATAACTTTATACTATCCCTTGACAGCACATGTAATATCCGAAGATCGTTCATGCATCGTCAAGCATTCATTCATACATAAATCACATAAGGCATACACTTACCACTTAAGGTAAGTGTATTAACCAATCACATCAAGTATGCACACAGCCCCGAAAACATAGCAAGGAAATGGGGCTAGAAAATCACCTGAATGCGGTTACGTTCACCGTTAATAGTTATTCCCTTCTTGATCTGTGCACGACTAACTTTTGATGTTTCTAGGTTACGGTTTAGCTCGATGTTCAATGATGATCTTGTATCTAGATTGAGTAATCACTATCTAGCGAAATCGGCTTGGTTTTGGCCTTGGATCCCGTTTCCTCTCTTGCGGCCGATTATGGGAGGTTTGTGTGTGTTATGGAGGTGTAGAGAGAATAAGATGGATAAGTTGGATGAAAATGGAAAGATTTAGGGTTTAAGGGGTATTTATACTCCCCTAAGCCCATGGACCTAAGGCCCATCTTTCTTTTTTAGTCCATGACTAATTCTCTCTAATTAGCCTACTTCTCTTTCCCTCTTTTATTATTTTATTTATTAATCCAAGCAAACTTTTTGTTTAAGAATAATATAAAATATTATTATTTGAAATTCGGGATGTTACAGTTTGTTACACGATTAAATATGATACACGTACGATACCAGTCGTCGATATAACGTTTTCTAAAAATTATATCATACAGTTTATAAAACAATGTTCATTATGTGTACCAAAAATTTATTTTTCAACACTTTTAGTCCATGAAATTTAATTAAGAGGGCGATAAAATAATTGTTTAACAACCATGAGTAGGAACATAAAGTTGAGCTTATCATGATCCAATATATATGAAATGCCTATGTTCACGCCATCCAGCAACACTCGAAGCTATTGGTTGAATGAAGAACTACTAAGGTTGGATGTAGTAGACCAGGCAGACAACCGTTGCTTTATATTGTATTTTGTTGTTTTTAGCTACTAGCTGAGTTGAAGTTGTTTCCATGGTCATCGACTATTTGTTTTGGTGATAAAATAAAACGATTCAATGCGTTTACGTTATGCATTGTTTGAATCTATTTTATCTCAGTTTTTTTATATATCAACCGTTCTTGTGTCAAAATGAAGACTAGTAAACATTTAAGGGAATTTACGTTATGCATTGTTTGAATCTATTTTAATAGTTGTACTTTGCATATAACGTCAATCGTGATTACACAAACTTTATCGACTGTGATTGCAACAAATTCATATGCATAAGTTTTTTTTATTTTTTTCTTTGTTGTCTCCAAATATGGTGATTCAAGAAAGAACTTCATGTAACCTCTTAAAACTAAAACTAAGTATCACCATCATCCAAATATACAGAATGTCACCTATTATTGTAAGAATGTGTATATAGCATTTTATGTTGGAAATTTTTGGCTAATAAACATATTATTAACAATCTCAAATAATAGAGATGAACGCGATCGATAAAATAAAATATGTGATTAAGAATATGATCTATGAAAAATGTGTTTCTTCCACATTGGTGAAATGGAAAATGGTTTATCCCACATTTATAGAATAACAAACTCGTTAGCTCCTTGTAAGTAGGTTTGCTCACAAGTTTATATTCTTCTTGGACAAGACAAAACTGGTAGCATTAGAAAATGCCGAGCACCTACCTCAGTGGAGTGTTTGACACGTGTCCGATGACACATCATTGATTATGGTTGTAATTAGGGCTAGAAATTTATACACGAGACACGAATACACGACACGTACCTACACGACTTTAACAGGTAACAGGTAAGACCTTGACAGGTTTCGCGTACTAAACAGGTAGACACGAAATTACCTGTTAATTTTCGTGTCTAAACAGGTATAATACCTGTTTACCTGTTAGGTACCTGTGTTATTTTTAAAATTAAATAAATATATATATATATAATATATATATAGTTATAACTCATATTAAAATATCCCTAACCCTAATTCTACCTTACAACTTACAGCCGTCACACACCAAAATCCTCTCACGCGGCCATCACCAAAATCCGTCACCGGTCCTTCGCCGGCCGTCCCTCTCATGCCGCCATACAGCTCTCCGTACCTCCCACGCCGCCATACAGCTTTCCGCCTCTCACGAGAAGGAGAATCCGTCGCCGGCCCGTCACACACAAAATCCGTCGCCGCCATACAGCTCTCCGACCTCCACCGTCGCGTCCAGCCATCCATACTCTCTCCGGCCTCCAATTTCGTTCATCATTCTTGGTAAGTTATTGTTTTGTTCATTTCATCTTTCATTCAGGCTCCATCTTTAGGGCTGTTTTAGTTTAATTATTTTGATCGATTCATCTTTAGGATTTTTTAGTTTAATTATTTCACTTATTTGGTTGTGAACTTTTGATTTTAAAATCCATCTTTAGGGCTTTTTTAGTTTAAATTATTTCACTTATTTGGTTTTGAACTTTTGATTATAAAATCCATCTTTAGGGATTTTTTAGTTTAATTATTTCACTTATTTGGTTTTGAACTATTGATTACTCACATTTGTTAGTATTTACTATTTAGGTAATTATGAGCAACCCACAAAAGAAAGTGGAAAAGGCTAAGGATAAGAAAGCCAAAACAACGGTATGTTTGTTGATTCAACTATACTTATTTTGGTTCAAGTTTGGTTTTATTTTTGTGTAACTTTATGTATTTTTTTCTTTAGTCATTCTAGACGGAGAGTGATTCTCTCCAAATTGATTTAGAAGATGACTTCTCGATGGATAATTGACTATACTTATTTTGTGTGTAGGTTTGATCGCTTGGAATTGAAGATTTGAGAAGAAAGCCCAATTGAAACTTGGGAGCTTGGAACTTGATATTGTTTTCAATATATGTTTTGATTAGAATTCTATGTGTTTTTGTCTTAAATTTGTTAAGTAGAATGGATTTATGTTTTATTTTAAGAAAGTTATGAACTTTCGTCGACTTTTGTTTCTCTAAAAGGTTGTCAAATATGCGTTTCTAAACAGCTATTATCGTGTACTATCGTGTATTATCGTGTATACCAGGTATTAACAGCTTCGTGTTCGTGTTTGGCATACTGGTACACGATAAGTTTTCGTGTCGTGTATAGGTACACCCATTTCGTGTTCGTGTCTTATCGTGTACGGGTATACACGATGTGCCAGCCCTAGTTGTAATAGATAGTGTGTGGAAAGATGAAGGATACAACTTTCAACACACATACATCACCACACCACGCACCACAAATAGTTCGGTTCATACGTCTACATCGCACGCCCAATATCCAGGTATAGTTCGGCTGCGAGGTTAATCCTAGCATTACGCACTGCTTCTGCTATTGTTCTCTAGGAGACAGACGGTGTTCACCAAGGTGACCCAAAATCTGTCTCAAGTGACCTCTTTAAAAGGGAAATCCTCGGTCAACACCCATTTTGTATTGCATTCTTTTATTTCTATAGTATTGTTTTCTTTATTTTTCATGTAATTTTATTTTTATTTAATGCTATTTTGGTTAATTTTTACTTGTATTGTAGTTAACATTAATGGAAATTTCGTGTTAAAAATTTTTAGGCTTTAGATTTTTGAATGGTGGTTCTACATTTTCAACAAAATTCAGTATTATATGATTAAGTTCGTTACACGATTAAATATGATACACGTACGATACCATTCGTTGATATAAAGTTTTCTAAAAATTATACCATACAGTTTATAAAAAAATGTTCAGTATGTGTACCAAAAGTTTATTTTTCAACACTTTTTGTCCATGAAATTTAATTAAGAGGGCGATAAAATGATTGTTTAACAACCATGAGTAGGAAAATAAAGTTGAGCTTATCATGATCCAATATATATGAAATGCCTATGTTCACGCCATCCAGCAACACTTGAAGCTATTGGTTGAATGAAGAATTACTAAGGTTGGATGTAGTAGACCAGGCAGACAACCGTTGCTTTATATTGTATTTTGTTGTTTTAGCTACTAGCTGAGTTGAAGTTGTTTCCATGGTCATGGACTGTTCGTTTTGCTGACAAAATAAAACTATTCAATGCGTTTAT